>NC_057794.1:268156432-268456432 GCF_018294505.1 Triticum aestivum
AGCCGCGCCTCCCCGCCCGAGCTCGCCGGCGCTCGCCTCGCCACTGCCATCCTCGCCGTAGGCCCCGCGTCTCCCTCGTCACCGACCTGGAGCTCGCCGGAGTCTTCTCCGGCCGGATCCGGAGTGAGTGGATCAGATCCACCCGCTCCACGAACCAAACGCACCCCTCCGTCTCGGATCTCGTCGTCCCGCACCGCTTTATCCCGTTGACTTCTCGGAGGTCTAATTTTCGACTAAGTCCCCAGTATTTTGAGCATACTTCATCATGCCATATCTTTGCATCCGTGGCTCCGTTTTGAGCGTGTAGCATATCAAATTGTTTGTCTCGATGAGTACTTCATTTCATCCCATTGCACCATGTTCATTTGAGTTCATCTTGATGCCCTAAATGCTGTTGCAAGAGTGCTATGTAATGTTAGTTTCAGATTCATATCTGTAATTGGACTTTTGACATTTTTGCCATGATTAATGTGTGCCTCCTATGAACTTGAGCCCTGCATGTGTTTTGAAGTATGCCATGTCATCTTTACAAGGGTGTATGCCATGTATTTTTGTGATCTTGGTGGTGACTAGCACAAGCATGTTAAGTAGCTCTCATAATGTTGCTGATTTCAGGGACTTAGAAATATTCAAAGTCTTTGCCCTGTTAATATTTTTATGCCATGTATTCATGTTGCTACAGTTTGATCCATGCCTCTTTTGAGCATGATCAGTAAGGATGTTTTGTAGATATTGTGGTGCTCTATCCATCCATGTCTTTGTTTGAAATTATGGAGCACCCTAGCTTGAGTCAATTGAGCTCTACTTTTGCTATAAAATGTTCCTGGCGGATTGCTTACGTGTTAAGCATTTTTGCCAAGCTTGTTGTAGTTGATCCATGCATGCTATGAGGTTGTTCTTGCCATGTTTAGCTTCTATACCATGTCTACTTGTTGGGTGTATGCTTAGCTTGTCATGCTTTGCCTTGTGGTGAGTGTATCGAGCTCATAAATATGCCTACTTAATATCTGTTTTGCCATGCTCCAGTTTTCTGCTAAGTCAAATCTGTTAACGATAATTGCTATGTTTACTTGGCTGCCATTGTATTTTCTGATCCCTTTTGGCTTATGGTCAGTAAGGGACTTTTGTTGTATGCTTTGAGTAGCTTCATGCCATGCCTTGCTTTGCCATGATATGTTCCTGTAGCATGTTGTTATCTTGCTCAAAACATTGCTTCCTGATGTTAAATTCCTGACATGTTATTTTTACTAAGTCTGTAACCTGATATCTTTTGCACTTTTGCCATGCTTGTTTGAACCTGCTATTGTATGATTTAGCCGTAGCTCAGTGTTCCTCTTTTGTCAAGCATCTTGAGTGGATCACTGCCATGTCCTTTGTTGTTATGTTAGAGTCCAGTAGCTTGTTGTTCTTGATGCATTTAGATGGTCTCGTGCCGTTAATCGCAGATCGGTGCCATATTTGTTTTGCTTGCCATTTGCAAACCGTGCATCCGATTCCGGTGATCTTTATATCGATTTCGACCGAAATCAACTCATCTTTACAGAGGTACTCTTGGTTTTCCAAGTTGAGGCTAGGTTCAATCTTTCCTTTCCGAAGCATGCATATGCATTGCATATCACATCCCGCATATCATGCCATGTTTTGCATCATGTTGGTTGCACATTGCACCGTGATTGACTGTTGGCTCTTTTGCTTGTGTTATTGCCTTGGGTAGAGCCGGGTGACGAGTTTGTGTTCGAGGACCCATTGAGTACGTTTACGAGGATCAAGCTTTCGTCTACTCGGAGAACTTTGCAGGCAAGATGACCATATCCTCGAAATCACTTCTATCTTTGCTCACTAGTTGCTCGCTCTTTTGCTATGCCTATGCTTTGATACCTACCACATGCTTTATCATGCCTCACATATTGCCATGTTCAGCCTCTAACCCACCTTGTCCTAGCAAACCGTTGTTTGGCTATGTTACCGCTTTGCTCAGCCCCTCTTATAGCGTTGCTAGTTGCAGGTGAAGATGAAGATTGGAGTTGTTCCTTGTTGGAACATGTTTATTGTTGGGATATCACAATATCTCTTATTTATATTAATGCACCTATATACTTGGTAAAGGGTGGAAGGCTCGGCCTTATGCCTGAGGTTTTGTTCCACTCTTGCCGCCCTAGTTTCCGTCATACCGGTGTTATGTTCCTTGATTTTGCGTTCCTTATGTGGTTGGGTCTTATGGGAACCCCTTGACAGTTTGCCTTGAATAAAACTCCTCCAGCAAGGCCCAACCTTGGTTTTACCATTTGCCTCATCCCCACCTACCCTTCCCTCGGGTCGGCCGGCCCGAGGGTCATCTTTATTTTAACCCCCCCTGGGCCAGTGCTTGTCTAAGTGTTGGTCCGAACTGAGTAGACTGCGGGGCCACCTCGGGGAAACTTGAGGGTTGGTTTTACTCGTAGGATGTCACATCCAGTGTTGCCCTGAGAACGAGATATGTGCAGCTCCTATCAAGATTGTCGGCGCATCGGGTGGCTTTGCTGGTCTTGTTTTACCATTGTCGAAATGTCTTGTAACCGGGATTCCGAGCCTGATCGGGTCTTCCTGGGAGAAGGAATATCCTTCGTTGATCGTGAGAGCTTGTGATGGGCTAAATTGGGACACCCCTCCAGGGTTTTGAACTTTCGAAAGCCATGCCCGCGGTTATGGGCAAATGGGAATTTTTTTAATGTACGGTTGTAGAGAACTTGACACTTGACTTAATTAAAATACATCAACCTCGTGTGTAGCCGTGATGGTCTCTTTTCGGCGGAGTCCGGGAGGAGAACACGGTCTCGTGTTATGCTTGAACGTAAGTAGTTGTTGGATCACTTCTTGATCTTTGTAGTTTCTCGACCGTGCTTTGCCTTCTCTTCTCGCTCTCATTTGCGTATGTTAGCCACCATATATGCTATTGCTTGCTGCAGCTCCACCTCATACCTTTACCCTTCCTATAAGCTTAAATAGTCTTGATCGCGAGGGTGTGAGATTGCTGAGTCCCCGTGACTCACAGATACTTCCAAAACCAGTTTCAGGTGCCGATGATACCGTGCAGGTGACGCAACCAAGCTTAAGGAGTAGCTCGATGAAGATCGTGTTCGTAGTCTTGTTTCGTTTCCAATTGATCAGTAGTGGTGCCCAGTTGGGGTCGATTGGGGATCTTTTGCATTAGGGGTAGTCTTCTTTCATTTTGGTTCCGTAGTCGGACCTTGATTGTATCTGGATGATGTAATGCTTTATTCATGTTTTGTGTGAAGTGGCGATTGTAAGCCAACTCTGTACCTCTTTCTTATTCAGTACATGGGATGTGTAAAGGTTACCCCTCTTGCGACATGCCTACAATGCGGTTATGCCTCTAAGTCGTGCTCCGACACATGGGATATATAGCCGCATCGTGGGTGTTACAAATATTGACATAAAAACAATAATACTTCTACCATACTAACAAGGCAATTATGTCTTCTCAAAATAACATGGACAAAGAAAGCTTATCCCTACAAAATCATATAGTTTGGCTATGCTCCATCTTCATCACACAAAATATTCAAATCATGCACAAGCCTGATGACAAGCCAAGCAACTATTTTATACTTTTGATGTTCTCAAACGCTTTCAGCTTTCACGCAATACATGAGCATGAGCCATGGATATAGCACTATAGGTGGAATAGAATATGGTGGTTGTGGAGAAGACAAAAAGAGGGAGATAGTCTCACATCAACTAGGCGTATCAATGGGCTATGGATATGCCCATCAATAGATATCAACATGAGGGAGTGGGGATTGCCATGCAACGGATGCACTAGAGCTATAAGTTTATGAAAGCTCAAAAACAAAACTAAGTGGGTGTGCATCCAACTTGCTTGCTTACGAAGACCTAGGGCAATTTTAGGAAGCCCATCATTGGAATATATAAGCCAAGTTCTATAATGAAAAATTCCCACTAGTATATGAAAGTGACAACATAGGAGACTCTCTATCATGAAGATCATGGTGCTACTTTGAAGAACAAGTGTTTTAAAAGGAGAGTAACATTATCCCTTCTCTCTTTTCTCTCATTTTTTTTCTTTGGGCCTTCTCTAATTTTTTGGGCCTATTTTTTTCGTTCAGAGTCTCATCCCGACTTGTGGGGGAATCATAGTCTCCATCATCCTTTCCTCACATGGGACAATGCTCCAATAATGAAGATCATCACACTTTTATTTGTTTACAACTCAAGAATTACAACTCGATACTTAGAACAAAATTATGACTCTATATGAATGCCTCCGGCGGTGTACCGGGATGTGCAATTAATCAAGAGTGACATCTATGGAAGAATTATGAACGGTGGCTTTGCCATGTAACATCCCAAATTTCCAATTTGGAATGTTTTACAATTATTAGTTAAGCATCTATGCATTTTGTTTGAATTGCGTGACATTTGAAAAAAATTCAAAGGCATTTGAGTTTTGTTTGAATGTGGATTCAAATTGGCATTTGAAATTCATTTCAAAAATACCAGACAAATACTTGTTCAAAAGTATGAGAAGAGTTAAAATGACACTCCAAAAATGTCAGAAGAAAATAATTCCAAAAGTTTGAATTCAAATTTGGAATTATTTGGAGTTTTCAAAAAAATGTTTTTTATAAAGCATGTTTTTCACCACTAGAAAATAGTTCATCTTTTAGGATTTATTTCCCTGATTATTTTGATATATATGTCTTATTCAAAAAAAATCCAGGCGCCAGGCCAGCAGGCCGAGCCGCCCGAGCCGCGGCCCACCAGCGAGCCGAGCCAGCTAGCCCAGCGTCGCGCCACATCCGAACCCTCTCCCCCTCGGTCGCCCGACCGCATCTTCCCTTCTCTCTGTCACCGACACCCCGACCCCACCTCGTCCTCAACCTCCCGATTCTCTCGCCCGCGTATCTCGCCAGCCCGACGCCGGCCGCGCTCGCGCCCTCGTCTAAACCCTAGCCCGAGGCTTCCCCTCGCCCAAGTAACGTGCCCTATAAAAGACCCTACCTCTCCTCTCCTGAAGCCCCCTAAACACCTACTCCAAAACCCACCACATCCCACGCCACCTTCGTTCGGATCTCGTCACCGCCGCCGCGGTCCGCCGCCCGTTCCGACGCCGGTGAGCACCACCTCGACCCCTCTTTCCATCCACGCATCGCCCTCGACCAGGCGCAACCCGTTGACATCTTTTCACTACCCAGGACCCACCAACACCGCCGCCCCGATCATCACCGCACTTCGCCAGAGTCGCAGAGCACCCGAACTTCGTCGTCATCACCCCGGTCATCTCCGTTGTCCTCGACTACAACAGCCGCCACCCTCGACCTCGAATCACTCCGTCGCGTCGCCCCGGACCATTGGATCACCTCCACCACCGACGCCTGAGCCAACCTCGCCGTCGACTGCCGTTGTAAGCCGTCGGCCTCCCCTCCACCATTAGATCTCGAATCTAGGGCCTAGATTAGGTCACACGAAGAGTTTTTTAGTAGATCGGTTTAGTTTCAGTATATTCCTGGTTAGATTGGTTTATTTAATTGCGGTTTAGTTAGACAGGCCAATCGGTTTATTCCTGTTAGCTCGTGGACATATTGGTCTATTAAGCGCTTAGGCGCTGTTTAGTTTTAGAGCGCTCACTGTTTCGGCCCGTTAGCGCGTTAGTTTTTTTAGGTCAGTTTCTGTTTTTAGCAGAATAGTTCTGTTTTTGTAAAAGCTACAACTTTTAGGTTATTTATTATTTTTAGTTGATTCTTTTTTTGTTAGTTTAAAAATTTCCTATAGTATCTGTAGAAAATAGATTCGTCCATCTTTAAGTTTTGAAAAATTGTTTTATATGAGTTTTAGTCAGATTAGTATTTTTGCTATAAATTGAGCTAGGATTATTCTTTTTTTAGTGATTCTTTTTGTCACTGATTGTTTTAAATTGCCTAGCAGTAGGAATTTATTTGGGTATTTTTAGTCTTTATTAAAAATAGTTTTACACGAAAACAAGCTTTTCTAGGTTTTTTAGCTTGCTGTTGTTTTCTGTTGTTCTAGTTATTTTAAAATTTTATTTTACCTCTATTATAACTTATTTTAGATTAGTTTATGTAGTTACAGAGGGTGAACTTTTAATTACAGCAAAATAAAAAGTTATATTTTGTTTTCTTACTAGTTTTGTTTTAGGCATAATAGGAGTTCTATAATAGCTTTTGATGTGATTCTTTTTGCACCTAGTTTATATGATGTTTTCCTTTCCGTTAGTTAGCAAAACCCTTGATTTGGTTCTGTTAAGAAAAGTTTTAGTAGGATAAAACTATTTCCTAGTTGTTTGCTTGAAGTAATGAAAACTTTGATTGGAGTTCTTCGAGTTCTCTTTGGTTTTGGTTTGAGTGCTTGTTGTTATATTGTACTTATTTGCGCTATTGTTTGACTTGATAGAATTCCCGGAGTGCGAGGCATGCTATTACGAGTCGCTAGCTTTCGAAGACCGTCAGCCAGGCAAGTCATTTGATCATGTTCTACAATACTTATGATTTGTTACATTACAATTATTCCTCCCCACCATGCTTGCAGTCGGAGAATTTTAAGTTATGTTCTTGAGTAGTATCATGTGGTAGGTTGAACCTAATTCCCCTTATTACCATTGCCCAGGACAATGTAGTTTATTTTGCTATGCTCGTAGACGGGGTGGTTGAGAGATTCATAAGGGAGATGTGAGAGTCAATATGATGACAACCCCATGATTTCAAGATCAAGATGGACTTCAAATTCACTACTGGGTGGAGGACGGTTGACGGGCACCCTGGAGCAACCAGCGGATGGCCGGGATGCATGGAGAAGCGCCATGACATCTTGCGGAAAGCTTCACCCAACCATGAAGAGATGGATGGATACACCTTGACCGGAAGCTTACCTGTGCATCCGCAAGCCATTGTGGGCTCTGGCTTGGTCGACTCTAGGCGTGACTCTGGCCGGACGGTGCTACGAGATGTAGAAGAATGGTAGGATCGGATGGGCACAGGCAGTGGCCTAGAGGAACTCTATAGAAGACCATGTTTCGTTCTTCCCGTCTTCAAACACCAGGCAGTGCGAGGACATAAAGGAGGGAACGATTCTTGCGGGTAAAGTGCACAAGACTCTACAGAGTAGAAACCTAATCGATTAGCCGTGTCCCCGGTTACGGACAACTGAGCCTATGGAATCAGAGTATTTCGGAAATCTCAACACCGAACTTAATTTATTAATTGATGTGTTATTAATGATTTCGGGTATGAGACACTGGTTGGCAGAACCACCTCATTAACAACTAACATTTTGTAGTAATTGCATGCAAGTCCTTTGTTGTAGGAAAAAAATGGCTTTTTCGCAAAAACATAAAACTTAGAGCCCCACAGCCGAATTGCATATAGTGGTAGCATTATTATTGTTGTTCTCTCTATGACTTCCCAGCATATTCAAAATGCTGACCTACACGTCTTCAACGTCTCATGTTGCAGAGGAGTTTTCCAACGAGGAGTGAGTCTATGATCTACGCTCGGTGATTTCCCTATGGATTCAGATGGACTCGCTTATCATCTATACTTCCTCAGCTTTATTTAGTTTATTTCTCATGAGTTGGCCTTCAGCCGAATTTATTATGATTTAATAAAGACTCGATATGAGAATCGTGTAATAAATTCAGGTGTGATTGAACTTTGAATTTTTTCATGAATGTACTATGTGTGCCAGCATGATCTTGGGATAGTAAAGCTACACAGAGACTTGACCGATTTGCGGCCGGGTCGCTGCATGCCACAAATACGATGTCAATTACATGATCATGCAAAGCAATATCACAATGATGGAACGTGTCATAGTAAACGGAACGGTGGAAAGTTGCATGGCAATATATCTCGGAATGGCTATGGAAATGCCATAATAGGTTGATATGGTGGCTGTTTTGAGGAAGGTATATGGTGGGTGTGTGGTACCGGCGAAAGTTGTGCGGCACTAGAGAGGCTAGCAATGGTGGAAGGGTGAGAGTGTGTATAATCCATGGGCTCAACATTAGTCATAAAGAACTCACATACTTATTGCAAAAATCTATTAGTCATCGAAACGAAGTACTACACACATGCTCCTAGGGGGATAGATTGGTAGGAAAAGACCACCACACGTCCCCGACCACAACTCATAAGGAAGATAATCAATAAATAAATCATGCTCCGACTTCATCACATAATGGTTCACCATACGTGCATGCTACAGGAATCACAAACTTTAACACTAGTATTTCTACAATCCACAATTACTCACTAGCATGACTCTAATATCACCATATTTATATCTCAAAAAAATCATAAAGAATCAAACTTCTCATAGTATTCAATGAAGTTTATATGAAAGTTTTTATTATATCCCTCTTGGATGCCTATCATATTAGGACTAAATTTATAACCAAAGCAAATTACCATGTTGTTTAAAGACTCTCAAAATAATATAAGTGAAGCATAAGAGTTCAATAATTTAGATAAAATAAAACCATCGTTGTGCTCTAAAGAGATATAAGTGAAGTACTAGAGCAAAATTGCCTAGCTCAAAAGATATAAGTGAAGCACATAGAGTAGTCTAATAAATCACGATTCATATGTGTCCCTCTTAAAAGGTGTGTACAAAAAGGACGATTGTGGCAAAGTAAAAAGTAAAGACTCAAATCATACAAGATGCTCCAAGCAAAACACATATCACGTGGTGAATAAAAATATAGCGTCAAGTAAAGTTACCGATAGACGAAGACGAAAGAGGGGATGCCTTCCGGGGCATCACCAAGCTTAGGATCTTGGTTGTCCTTCAATATTACCTTGGGGTGCCTTAGGCATCCCCAAGCTTAGGCTCTTGCCACTCCTTATTCCATAGTCCATCAAATCCTTACCCAAAACTTGAAAACTTCACAACACAAAACTCAACAGAAAATCTCATAAGCTCCATTAGTATAAGAAAATAATTCACTAATGTCTACTATGCAACCTTCTTCTTGTAGACTCATGTTGGGCCTCCATGCACAGAGTTTTGTAGGACAGTAGAAAATTTCCCTCAAGTGGATGACCTAAGGTTTATCAATCTATGGGAGGCGTAGGATGAAGATGGTCTCTCTCAAACAACCCTGCAACCAAATAACAAAGAGTCTGTTGTGTGTCCCCAACACACCCAATTCAATGGTAAATTGTATAGGTGCACTAGTTCGGCGAAGAGATGGTGATACAAGTGCAATATGGATGGTAGATATAGGTTTTTGTAATCTAAAAATATAAAAACAGCAAGGTAACTAGTAGTAAAAGTGAGTGAAAACGGTATTGCAATGCTTGGAAACAAGGCCTAGGGTTCATACTTTCACTAGTGCAAGTTCTCTCAACAATGATAACATAATTAGATCATATAACAATCCCTCGATGTGCAACAAAGAGTCACTCCAAAGTCACTAATAGCGGAGAATAAACGAAGAGATTATTGTAGCGTATGAAACCACCTCAAAGTTATTCTTTCGGATCAATCTATTGGGCTATTCCTATAACTGTCACAAACAACCCTAGAGTTTGTACTAAAATAACACCTTAAGACACACATCAATAGTTATTGGAATTTTTGGCGTCGAGAACAAGTCAAGGGGGTCCACAAGTCAACCACAAGGTCATAGGGCACGCCCGGGGGGTAGGGTGCGCCCTCCACCCTTGTGGAGGCCTCGTGGCTCGTTTGGCCCAACTCTTTTGCTTCGGGGGCTTCTTCTGGTCCATAAAAAATCACCGTAAATTTTCAGTTCAATTGGACTCCATTTGATATTCCTTTTCTGCGAAACTCAAAAACAAGGAAAAAACAAAAACTGGCACTTGGCTCTAGGTTAATATGTTAGTCCGAAAAATCATATAAAATAGCATATAAATGCATATAAACATCCAAGATAGATAATATATAAAAAATATAGATATGTTGGAGACGTATCAATAACCACTTTTGTTACTATTGTGAACTCATTCACTTTTCCATGGTTCATGCCCCCTGATACTACCCACGGAATCATCAAAATAAGCAAACAACACATAGAAAACAAAATCTGTCAAAAACAGAACAGTCTATAGTAATCTGTAACTCTCGAATACTTCTGTAACTCCAAAAATTCTGAAAAGTAGGAAAACCTAAGCAATTTGTTTGTTAATCTTCTGAAAAATGAATCAGTGCTTTATCACGCTTCTGTTAAAATGAGAATTATTTTCCTGGGCGCAAAAGTTTCTGCTTTTCAGCAAGACCAAATCAACTATCACCGTAAGCCATCCCAAAGGTCTTACTTGGCACAAACACTAAATAAAACTCAAAAACCACATCTAACCAGAGGCTAGGTGAATTATTTATTGGAAAACAGAACCTAAAAAGTAAAAACAAAAATAAAATTGGGTTGCCTCCCAACAAGCGCTATTGTTTAATGCCCTTAGCTAGGCATAAAAACACGAATGGATCTAGGTATTGTCATATTTGGTATGCAATTCTTCAATTGCACCCTTGTAATCCTTAGTAGGTTCTTTGGTAATGACCAAACTCCTAGACAAGAAATCAAGAAATTCACGTGTAGCAATTGGTTCCTTAATAATATCGAAAAAATTGGGGTGAACACTTATTGTTTTGAGATCTTGATTTTCCTTACTAGAAGATTCACCTTTATTCTTAGGAACGTAAGTAAACTTGGCAATCTTAGTAGGAGGAAGATTTTGAGTAGTTTTAATGGAGGAAAAAGCGGAACGCAACTTGCCAGTTCTAGTAGAATCTTGATCTATCTTTTCATTAACTATGGGTTCCTTTTCACTAAGGTTCTTTAAATTAACTCCTACCTTAGATCCATATTGAGTAATCTGATTATGAATCTTTTTATCCAAATTTTCAATCAACTCTACAGCAACAATTTTATTCTCAATAATATCAACCCTTTGCATCACATGTTCCAAGGTTAAAGCAGTTCCATTGATCAAAAGAGGTGGTGGGCCTAGCAAATCTATCATGGCATTGTAAGAATCAAAAGTATGGCTCCCCAAGAAATTTCCCCCGGTAATGGTATCTAAAACATATCTATTCCAAGGAGTAATACCCACATAAAAATTGCGAAGAAGAACGACAGTAGATTGCTTTTGAGTAGATCTATTTTGAGCATTGCAAATTCTATACCAAGCATCTTTTAAATTTTCTCTCTCCCTTTGTTTAAAATTGAGAACTTCGTTATCGGGAGTGCTAACAATGATGGGGGGACTAGCCCTGGGAGCAAGACAAGAGATCAAACGCACGAGCACACAAAAAGCAAAGGAAGAAGACAAACGGAAGAGAGGCGAATAAAAGGAAAATCTTTTCGAAAATTATTTTAGAAGTGGGTGAGGGAGTCCTGGATTAAGGGGTGTTCGGATAGCCGAACTATACCTTCAAGCCAGACTCCTGGACTATGATGATACAAGATTGAAGACTCCGTACCATGTCCGGAAGGGACTTTCCTTGGCGTGGGAGGCAAGCTTGGCGATACGGATATAAAGATCTCCTACCATTGTAACCGACTCTATGTAACCCTAACCCTATCCCGTGTCTATATAAACCGGAGGGTTTTAGTCCGTAGGACAACATACACATCAACAATCATACCATAGGCTAGCTTCTAGGGTTTAGCCTCTCTGATCTCGTGGTAGATCTACTCTTGTACTACCCATATCATCAATATTAATCAAGCAGGATGTAGGGTTTTACCTCCATCGAGAGGGCCTGAACCTGGGTAAAACTTCGTGTCCCTTTCTGTAGGATCTAGAAGTAGATGTGTCTAGAGGGGGGGGTGATTAGACACTTAGTGCTAAAGTTGCAATTTTTTAAGCTTTTTCAGTTTAAGTGGAGTTTAGGCACAATTTCAACACACACAATACATATCAAGCAAGCGTGCAAAGAGTATATGAGCAGCGGAATGTAAAGCATGCAACTTGCAAGAATGTAAAGAGAAGGGTTTGGAGAATTCAAACGCAATTGAAGACACGGATGTTTTTCCCGTGGTTCGGATAGGTGGTGCTATCCTACATCCATGTTGATGGAGACTTCAACCCACGAAGGGTAACGGTTGCGCGAGTCCACACAGGGCTCCACCCAAGGGTAACGGTTGCGCGAGTCCACACAGGGCTCCACCCACGAAGGGTCCACGAAGAAGCAACCACCCACAAAGGGTCCACGAAGAAGCAACCTTGTCTATCCCACCATGGCCATCGCCCACACAGGACTTGCCTCACTAGCGGTATATCTTCACGAAGTAGGCGATCTCCTTGCCCTTACAAACTCCTTGGTTCAACTCCACAATCTTGTCAGAGGCTCCCAAGTGACACCTAGCCAATCTAGGAGACACCACTCTCCAAGAAGTAACAAATGGTGTGTAGGTAATGAACTCCTTGCTCTTGTGCTTCAAATGATAGTCTCCCCAACACTCAACTCAATCTCATAGGATTTGAATTTGGTGGAAAGAAGGTTTGAGTGGAAAGCAACTTGGGAAGGCTAGAGATCAAGATTCATATGGTAGGAATGGAATGTCTTGGTCTCAACACATGAGTAGGTGGTTCTCTCTCAGAACATATGAGTTGGAATGGTGTTTGTGTTCTGATGGCTCTCTCATCGAATGAGAAGGAGGTGGAGGGGTATATATAGCCTCCACAAAAAATCCAACCGTTACACAGTTTTCCAATCTCGGTGGAACCGAATCAATAAACTCGGTCGGACCGAAAATGTAAACCTAGTGACCGTTAGTGATTTCGGTGAGACCGACTGGATCAACTCGGTGGGACCGATGTGCTAGGGTTAGGGTAAATCCAAAACTCGGTTTGACCGATTACTCAAACTCGATGGGACCGATTTGGGTAATAAGTGAAACTGAGATTTGGTCAAGCAAACTCGGTGGGACCGATTGCATATCTCGGTGGGACCGAGAATATTGCAATGGGTAACAGAGAGTTTGCAAGCCCATCTCGGTGAGACCGAGATCCCATCGGTGAGACCGAACTGATTAGGGTTTGGAAGTGGCTTATGACAAGTGAAACTCGGTGGCGCCGGATAGGAAGAATCGGTAGGACCGAGTTTGGCTTAGGGTTTAGGTCATATGTGGATTATGGGAAAGTAGTTGAGGGTTTTGGAGCATATCACTAAGCACATGAAGCAAGAGGCTCATTAAGCAACACCTCATCCCTCCTTGATAGTATTGGATTTTCCTATGGACTCAATGTGATCTTGGATCACTAAAATGTAAAAGTGAAGAGTCTTGAGCTTGAAGCTTTAGCCGATCCTTTGTCCTTAGCATCTTTAAGGAGTTCCCACAACCTTTAGTCCATGCCACTCCATTGTTGAACTTATCTGAAACATGCTAGATAGAAGTGTTAGTCCAACAAGAGATATGTTGTCATCAATTATCAAAATCACCTAGGGAGCACTTGTGCTTTCAATCTCCCCCTTTTTGGTAATTGATGGCAACATACATCAAAGCTTTAGATAAAGATATAAAGAACAGCAAGTAAAGCTTTGGAAGGACATGTAACAAGCATAGGCTCCCCCTACATGTATGCCCTCATGTAAATATGAAATATAGAGACATGTGAGAGCATAACTATGACAAAGTAGGCAATGTGTTACATGCATCTTGGCCATATACATCAGAGCAAAAGATTATCAAGGAAAATACCTTCATGCTCATGAGTCCTTCTTGCAAACAGTATGTACATAAGCAAGAACTCCTCATACTCATGATTTTGATGCATATACTTACCTTGTGGTCTTGAGTTGGCTTAGGATGGAATGAACCTGCACAACAAGGTTAGATAACACAGGTACGTCCACTAGCAAGAGCAAACAGAAGAAACCACAAGACTACCAAGACTGGGATGACATGTAGAGAGTGAGTACAAGGTACCACATTGAATTAAACATGTCCCCAAGAATAAAGATATGCAATGAATTCGACTGATTTCTTTCCCTTAGGTGTCTTGCTCCCCCTGAATCTTACATGGGATGTTGGAGAAGATAGAAAACAGAAAATCAGAGCTGAAAGATATGAATAGAACTTAGATGAGTTCATATGAACATGTCTTTCCCCCAAAAAGACATGTGGCATCTCTCCTCTTGAACATCAAGCATCTGGGATCCTTGAGTATTTCTCTCCCCCTTGAGGTCTCTCTCTCCCCCTTAATACTTTCTCTCTTGTGGGTTTGGTCCTTGAGACTGTTTCTCTCCCTTGATGTGATCTCTCTCTCCTACAAGCTTTGATGTGATCTCTCTCTCCCCCTTTGACATCAATTTCCAAGAAGGTTTTTCCTGGAATCCGTCGAATAGGTTTGGTCCTTGAGATTCAGCACAAAGCAGAGGATAAAATTGTGATGCTTGTAGAGGACAAGATTCATTGAGTGGAGCTGGATCAGAAGAAATGTAGAACAAGTGGCAAACTGTTTTTCTGATTGCAAAGTCGGTGGCACCGAGTGGCATATTTCGGTGGTACCGAAAGATTCGGTTCGACCGAAAATTGCAAGTCGGTGAAACCGAGTTTACACAGAGAAAAACACTTGTCACCTCAGCTCACTAGACAAGTAAGATCTCACAAAGATTTGTAGGGAATTAGCTAAAAGATTTGCAAGGAATTTGATGCAGAAATATGCAGAACAAAGATCAAAAGAAAAAAATGAAAGTTTCTAGATGAAGTTTTTTTTTTGGATTGAAAAAGAAAGAAACAAATATGCAAGGGACGAGTGCAATAACGCAGAAAAGAACACAAGAGAACTTCATCTAGAATTGGGCGGTGACATAGTCACCTATGTTAGAGTATATTGACTTAGGAGTCAAGTGAGGACACTTGATCATAGGTCATACTCATCGTTTAAGCTCAAAATGGGGTTACCATTTTTCATTTAAGCATCTTGATGTATTCACATCTTGTTGAGTTTCTTTGACTCATGTCTTGGAGTAAAGCTTCTCTAAGATGGAATAACATACCTTGGGTGGTGATGTGGTTCTTGCTCATGTAGTTGAACTTGTGTGGGTGCTCAAGGTTGATGCAGTTCATCAAGAGTTGGGAGCACCACTTGGAGTTTGAGTTCATCTACCTAAATGGGTTAGTTCTTGCAAGGAAGAGCACTTGTGTATCCAAAAATGACAATCATGAAGCTTAATATAGAATTTGTCAAAGGATATGTTTGAATGGTTTTGTGCTTCCTTGTCTTCAACCACTATTGTGTAGAGTCTTGGTGATGTAGAGATTGCTCAAGATATGAGTGAGTCGCAATCTCATGGAATAAGATTCAAGCAAGCACCTACATGGGTTAGACAACATGCAAGGTGCAAATATATCCAAGACATAGGATAGTTATCATAAGAGATATATCATGGATTAGTCATAAGCTCATGTCTTGCATGTATCCAGTGGAGTTTCTACTCCAAGTTCGAAGCATCAATGATGTTCAATTCTCCTCTCAACCTGCAAAACACTTTCTCATCAAGCGGCTTAGTGAATATATCCGCTAATTGCTTATCGGTGCGAACATGCTTAAGATTGATGTCACCCTTAGCAACATGATCTCGAATGAAATGATGAAGAACTTCAATATGCTTAGTTCGAGAATGTTGTACAGGATTATGACCAATTTTGATAGCACTTTCATTTTCACAAAGCAGTGGAACATGTTTCACATAAATCCCGTAATCTTTAAGAGTTTGGGTCATCCAAAGTAATTGAGCACAACATGAACCGGCGGCAATGTATTCCGCTTCGGCGGTGGATAAGGATACTGAGTTTTGTTTCTTGGAAGACCAAGACACAAGAGATCTACCAAGAAATTGACAAGTACCCGAAGTGGACTTTCTATCAACCTTGTCTCCGGCATAATCCGAGTCAGAATAGCCAACAAGATCAAAAGAAGACCTCTTAGGATACCAAATGCCAAAATTTGGTGTATGGATTAAATATCTCACTATCCTTTTCACAGCCTTAAGATGACAATCTTTAGGAGCAGCTTGATATCGTGCACACATGCACACACTTAGCATAATATCGGGACGTGAAGCACATAGGTATAACAATGAACCAATCATAGAGCGATAAACCTTTTGATCAACCGGTTCACCATCTTTGGTCAAATCATTATGTCCACTAGTAGGCATGGGTGTAGACATACCTTTGCATTCTTGCATATTGAACTTCTTGAATAAGTCCTTGGTGTACTTTGTTTGAGAGACAAATGTACCTTCCTTAGTTTGCTTGATTTGCAACCCGAGAAAGAATTTGAGTTCACTCATCATAGACATCTCAAACTTCTCTGACATTAGCTTTCCAAACTTTTCACTAAAGAGAGGGTTAGTTGAACCAAATATGATATCATCAACATAAATTTGGCATACGAATAGTTCTCCATTAACCCTTTTAGTAAAAAGAGTAGAATCAATTTTACCAGTTTCAAAACCACTTGTAGTAAGGAACTTGGTCAAGCATTTATACCATGCTCTAGGAGCTTGTTTAAGACCATAAAGAGCTTTGTGAAGTTTGTAAACATGATTTGGTTTCTTAGGATTGATAAAGCCGGGAGGTTGTTTGACATAAACTTCCTCCTCTATTTCACCATTTAGAAAAGCACTCTTAATGTCCATTTGGTACAAGGTGATATTATGGTGATTAGCATAGGCAAGTAAGATGCGAATGGACTCAAGTCTAGAAACGGGAGCATATGTCTCACCATAGTACATACCTTCGACTTGTGTGTAACCTTGGGCGATGAGATGTGCTTTGTTCCAAACCACTTCTCCATCTTCATCTTGCTTGTTACGAAACACCCATTTCGTACCAATGATGTTGTGGTTGTTGTCGGGCTTCTCGACCAATGTCCAAACTTGGTTTCTCTCAAAATTATGTAGCTCTTCATGCATAGCGTTTATCCAATCTGGATCTTCCAATGCTTCTTCAACCTTCATAGGTTCAATGCTAGAGATGAATGAATAGTTTTCACAAAAGTTAGCTAAACGAGTTTTTGAGCGAGTGATTCTCCCGGTTTGTATATCATTGAGGATTTGCTCGACGGGATGATCTTTGGCAATTCTTGCTCGAACTCGTGAGAGCTTTTGCTTGGGTCTTTGTTGAGCATCTTCTTCTTCTTGGCCTTCTTCATTGTTGACATCGTCGTTCTCTTGTCGTGGTGGAGAAGGAGGTTGTTGATGTTCGTCTTGACGTATTTCCTCGTTTTCTTCATCTTGATGTGTCCCACTTGTGGATGCTTCCGTGTCGATTCTTGGTTCACCTTGTCGTGAAGTAGAAGCTTCCACTTGGACGGATGAAGTACTCTCCTTCACCTCCGTTGGACGAATTTTGCCAATGGACAAGTCTTGAATTGCTTCTGAAGGGTCTTTGTCTCCTACATCAATTGGTAATTGCTCTACTTGCGAGCCATTAGATTCATCAAACTTCACATCTACCGTCTCTTCAACCTTTCGGGTGAAATTGTTGTAGACACGGTAAGTGTGAGAGTTTGATCCATAACCAAGTAGAAAACCTTCATGAGATTTAGGAGCAAACTTTGAACGACGATGCTTATCAATAATGTAGCACTTTGAGCCGAATACTCGAAAGTATCCAACTTGAGGCTTGTTACCGGTGAGGAGCTCGTATGCTGTCTTGCCGAGTAGCTTGTGAAGATATAAGCAATTTGTTGCGTGACAAGCTGTCTCAACTGCTTCTGCCCAAAAGTGCTTTGGCGTCTTGTATTCATCAAGCATCGTTCTTGCCATTTCGATGAGCGTCCGGTTCTTCCTCTCAACAACTCCATTTTGTTGAGGTGTGTACATAGCCGAGAACTCGTGTGAAATCCCTTCTTCGTCAAGAAAGGTGTCCCCATTTGCGTTCTTGAACTCCGTTCCGTTGTCACTCCGAACCTTCTTGATCTTCACATCAAACTGATTTTGGGCTTTCTTAGCGAAGTTTCTGAAGATCTTCTGGACCTGCGACTTGTCATTAAGAAAGAACACCCACGTAAATCTTGAAAAGTCATCAACTATAACTAGACCAAAAGAATTTCCACCGAGACTCTTGTAGGTGTTGGGACCAAAAAGATCCATGTGAAGTAGCTCGAGTGGCCTCCTTGTGGTCATGATGTTCTTCACGGGATGTCTTCCTCCAACCTGTTTACCTGCTTACAAGCACTGCAAAGTCTATCCTTATCAAATATGACATCGTTAACTCCAAGGATATGATTTCCTTTAATAAGCTTGTCAAGGTTTCTCATGCCAACGTGACCTAGTCGTCTATGCCACAACCAACCTTTTGAGGATTTAGCAACAAAGCAAGTTTTAGGTTGTGCCTTTTTAGAGAAATCGACAATGTAAAGATCACCTCTACGCATACCCGTAAAGACCATTTTATGATTGTCTCGACGAAATACTTGGCAATCTACCTCAGTAAATAGGACATTCAAACCGAAATCAGCAAGTCTAGATACTGAAAGTAAGTTGTAGCCAAAAGATTCAATGAGCATGACATTTTGAATGGAACTATCATGTGAGATGGCCACCTTACCAAGGCCAACCACTTTACCCTTTGAATTATCACCAAAGGTGACATATTTTCGAGGGCCGTTGTTTTCAGCAAGCTCACGAAACATCTCTTCATCTCCGGTCATATGATCAGTACATCCACTATCAAGAACCCATTCCTTTCCTCCTGATTCATATCCCCGAAGATTTGCCATAAGACCAAAATGTCTCATTGCATCATCAAGATCGAAGTCACTATCATCATCATCATAATATTCATGTTCATCATGATCTTGTGACTCATCATTTCCTAGAGAGGGTAATTCATTAGATAAATGATCAAAGTGGTTACTTTTATGAATTCTTATAGCTTTGAATATGATATCATTAATGATTCCAACATCTCCTTTAGCATGCTTAAGATTGGCAAGTTCAAAAAGACATTTACCAAAACTAGGATCACTAGAGTTCATCTTACTCAAGGCAATAGATTTATGGAGAATTTCATCCAAAGTTTTCAAGGAATAATCGGGAAATCGTTCCTCAAGAAATTTCCATATGGTATAGGCACAATTGTGAGTAGGCAAACTAGCAATAAAATTTTTGGGCAATCCTCTAATGATGAGCTCAATAGTTCAAAGATTGCGAATCATGTCAATATCTTCATCTAGGGTAGGATGCAAGGGATCAATATGGGTTGCACAAGGGCTAGCAATATACTTGTTCAAATGATATTGATTGAAGATTACAAGCATCTCATTTTTCCACTCATGAAAATACTTTCCATCAAGAACAGGCACTCTATGTCTAAGACTCCCTAGAGTAGACACATCCATCTTCCTCCAATGGTGATTAAACCAAGGCAATGCAGACCAAAGCTCTGATACCACTTGTAGGATCTAGAAGTAGATGTGTCTAGAGGGGGTTGATTAGACACTTAGTGCTAAAGTTGCAATTTTTTAAGCTTTTTCGGTTTAAGTGGAGTTTAGGCACAATTTCAACACACACAATACATATCAAGCAAGCATGCAAAGAGTATATGAGCAGCGGAATGTAAAGCATGCAACTTGCAAGAATGTAAAGAGAAGGGTTTGGAGAATTCAAACGCAATTGAAGACACGGATGTTTTTCCCGTGGTTCGGATAGGTGGTGCTATCCTACATCCACGTTGATGGAGACTTCAACCCACAAAGGGTAACGGTTGCGCGAGTCCACACAGGGCTCCACCCAAGGGTAACGGTTGCGCGAGTCCACACAGGGCTCCACCCACGAAGGGTCCACGAAGAAGCAACCACCCACAAAGGGTCCACGAAGAAGCAACCTTGTCTATCCCACCATGGCCATCGCCCACACAGGACTTGCCTCACTAGCGATAGATCTTCACGAAGTAGGCGATCTCCTTGCCCTTACAAACTCCTTGGTTCAACTCCACAATCTTGTCGGAGGCTCCCAAGTGACACCTAGCCAATCTAGGAGACACCACTCTCCAAGAAGCAACAAATGGTGTGTAGGTAATGAACTCCTTGCTCTTGTGCTTCAAATGATAGTCTCCCCAACACTCAACTCTCTCTCATAGGATTTGAATTTGGTGGAAAGAAGGTTTGAGTGGAAAGAAACTTGGGAAGGCTAGAGATCAAGATTCATATGGTAGGAATGGAATGTCTTGGTCTCAACACATGAGTAGGTGGTTCTCTCTTAGAACATATGAGTTGGAATGGTGTGTGTGTTCTGATGGCTCTCTCATCAAATGAGAAGGAGGTGGAGGGGTATATATAGCCTCCACAAAAAATCCAACCGTTACACAGTTTTCTAATCTCGGTGGAACCGAATCAATAAACTCGGTCGGACCGAAAATGTAAACCTAGTGACCGTTAGTGATTTCGGTGGGACCGACTGGATCAACTCGGTGGGACCGATGTGCTAGGGTTAGGGTAA
This sequence comes from Triticum aestivum, assembly GCF_018294505.1. Classification (NCBI taxonomy): domain Eukaryota; kingdom Viridiplantae; phylum Streptophyta; class Magnoliopsida; order Poales; family Poaceae; genus Triticum; species Triticum aestivum. Next base: position 268,176,890 of record NC_057794.1, read on the forward strand.
ATCCAAAACTCGGTTTGACCGATTACTCAAACTCGGTGGGACCGATTTGGGTAATAAGTGAAACTGAGATTTGGTCAAGCAAACTCGGTGGGACCGATTGCATATCTCGGTGGGACCGAGAATATTGCAATGGGTAACAGAGAGTTTGCAAGCCCATCTCGGTGAGATCGAGATCCCATCGGTGAGACCGAACTGATTAGGGTTTGGCAGTGGCTTATGACAAGTGAAACTCGGTGGCGCCGGATAGGAAGAATCGGTAGGACCGAGTTTGGCTTAGGGTTTAGGTCATATGTGGATTATGGGAAAGTAGTTGAGGGTTTTGGAGCATATCACTAAGCACATGAAGCAAGAGGCTCATTAAGCAACACCTCATCCCTCCTTGATAGTATTGGCTTTTCCTATGGACTCAATGTGATCTTGGATCACTAAAATGTAAAAGTGAAGAGTCTTGAGCTTGAAGCTTTAGCCAATCCTTTGTCCTTAGCATCTTGAAGGAGTTCCCACAACCTTTAGTCCATGTCACTCCATTGTTGAACTTATCTGAAACATGCTAGATAGAAGTGTTAGTCCAACAAGAGATATGTTTTCATCAATTATCAAAACCACCTAGGGAGCACTTGTGCTTTCACTTGCCTCCTGTTACCATCCGGCCTAGACGCACAGTTCGGGACCCCCTACCCGAGATCCATCGGTTTTGACACCGACAGTGGGGGAGAGGAAAACAAGAGGCGAATGGCGAATAATGTAATGCAAGAGATGAGAGTTTATGATGGGTACATGGTATGTCTTGACTTGGTGTAGATCTCCCTGGCAACGGCGCAAGAAAATCTTCCTGCTACTTCTTGAGTTTGTGTTGGTTTTTCCCTTGAAGAGGAAAGGGTGATGCAGCAAAGTAGAGATAATTATTTCCCTCAATTTGAGAACCAAGGTATCAATCCAGTAGGAGAAAACACACAAATCACCAAATACCTGCACAAACAATCAAACAACTTGCACCCAACGCAATGAAGGGGTTGTCAATCCCTTCACTGTTACTTGTAAAAGTGAGATCTGATAGAGATAAATAAACGGTAAAGTAAATATTTTTGGTATTTTTGGTTTATAGATCAGATAGTAAAAGATTGCAAAGTAGTAGATCGGAAATTAATATGATGGAAAATAAAAACTTATATGATGGAAGATAGACCCGGGGGCCATAGGTTTCACTAGAGGCTTCTCTCAAGATAGCAAATAATACGGTGGGTGAAAAAATTACTGCCGAGCAATTGATAGAAAAGCGTAAAGTTATGATGATATCTAAGGCAATGATCATGAATATAGGCATCACGTCCGTGTCAAGTAGACCGAAATGATTCTGCATCTACTACTATTACTCCACACAGCAACCGCTATCCAGCATGCATCTAGAGTATTAAGTTCATAAAGAATGGAGTAACGCATTAAGTAAGATGACATGATGTAGAGGAATTAACTCAAGCAATATGATGAAAACCCCATCTTTTTATCCTCGATGGCAACAATACAATACGTGTCTTGCTTCCCCTACTGTCACTAGGAAAGGACACTGCAAGATTGAACCCAAAGCTAAGCAATTCTCCCATTGCAAGAAAAACCAATCTAGTTGGCCAAACCAAACCGATAGTTCAAAGAGAATTACAAAGATATCAAATCATGCATAAAAGAATTCATAGAAGATTCAAATAATATTCATAGATAAGTTGATCATAAATCCATAATTCATCGGATCTCGACAAACACACCGCAAAAAAGTATTACATTGAATAGTTCTCTAAGAACACCGAGGAAAACATGGTACTGAGAATCAAATAGAGAGAAGAATCCTTGTAGCTACTAGCTATGGACCCATAGGTTTGAGGTAAACTACTCACGCTTCATGTGAAGGGAAATAGAGTTGATGTAGAAGCCCTCCATGATAGAATCCCCCTCGGGCAGGGTGCCGAAAAAGGTCCCTAGATGGGATCTCACGGGTACAGAAGGTTTTGGCGGTGGAAAAGTGTTTTCATGGATGCCTCTGATGGTTTGAGGATATTTGGCAATATATAGGTGAAAGAATTAGGTCAGGAGGGTCAAGGGGGCACAAGGGTGGGGGTGCGTCCTACCCCCTGGGTGCGCCCTCTGTCCTTGTGGCCGCCTTGTGGCTCCTCCAGCTTCATCTCCAAGTCTCTTGGTTTGCTTAGAAGGTTCCATTATGTTTGGACTCCATTTGGAATTACTTTTCTGCGAAACTCAAAAACAAGGAAAAAACACAAACTGGCACTGGGCTCTAGGTTAATAGGTTAGTCCCAAAAATAATATAAAATAACATAATAATGCATATAAAACATCCAAAAAGATAATATAATAGCATGGAACAATCAAAAATTATAGATACGTTGGAGACATATCAAGTCATATAGTAGATATGAGCAACATAGAGATGTTCACCATGGAAGACTACCCCATCTCACGTGATGATCAGACATGGGTTAGTTGATTTGGATCATGTATCACTTAGACAACTTGAGGGATGTTGATTTAAGTGGGAGTTCACTAGTAATTTGATTATTTGAACTAAAATTTCACATGAACTTCGTCTTAATAGTTTTTGCATTTATGTTGTAGATCAATGGCCCATGCTTCCATTCCCTTGAATTTTAATGCGTTCCTAGAGAAAGCTAAGTTGAAATATGATGGTATCAACTACACGGCCTGGATCCGTAACTTGAGGATTATCCTCATTGTTGCACAGAATAATTATGTCCTTGATGCATTGCTAGGTGATAGACCTGCTGCAAGAGCTACTGCAGATGTTATGAATGTTTGGCAGGCTCGATTTGATGACTTCTCAATAGTTCAGTGTGTCATGCTTTTAGAACAGGGACTTCAAAGACGTTTTCAATGCCACAGAGCATATGAGATGTTCCAAGAGCTGAAGTCGATATTTCAAGCTAATGCCCGGGTTGAGAGATATGAAGCCTCCAACAAGTTCTATAGCTGTAAGATGGAGGAGAACAGTTTTCTCACTGAACACATACTCAAAATGTCTAGGTATTGACAGAGTTCTTCAGTCACTGCCACCAAGCTAAAAAGGCTTTTTGGTGAACTATAATATGCAAGGGATGACGAAAATGATTTCCGAGCTCTTCGTGATGCTGAAATCAACGGAGGTAGAAATCAAAAAGGAGCATCAAGTGTTGATGCTTAACAAGACCACTAGTTTCAAGTAAAAGGGCAAAGGAAAGAAAGGGAACTTCAAGAAGAATGGCAAGCAAGTTGCCGCTCCCGTGAAGAAGCCCAATGTTGGTCACTCAAAGTAGAACTGCCCCAAGTACTTCGCGGATAAGAAGGATGTCAAACTGAACAAAGGTATATTTGATATACATGTTATTGGTGTGTAGCTTACTAATGCTCGTAGTAGCACCTGGGTACTTAATACTGGTTCGGTTGCTCATATTTGTAACTCGAAACAGGAGTTGTAGAATAAATGAAGATTGGCTAAGGACGAGGTGATGATGCGTGTTGGGAATGGTTTCAAGGTCGATGTGATCGCCGTCGACACGTTACCTCTACATCTACCTTCAGGGTTAGTTTTAGACCTCAATAATTGTTATTTGGTGCCAGTGTTGAGCATGGACATTATATCTAGATCTTGTTTAATGTGAGACGGTTATTCATTTATGTCAGAGAATAATGGTTGTTCTATTTATATGAGTAATATCTTTTATGGTCATGCACCTTTGATGAATGGTTTATTCTTGTTGAATGTCAATCATAGTAATATACATATTCCTAATATTGATGCCAAAAGATGCAAAGTTGATAATGACAGTGCAACATGCTTGTGGCACTTCCGTTTAGGTCATATTGGTGTAAAGCGCATGAAGAAACTCCATACAGATGAACTTTTGGAATCACTTGATTATGAATCATTTGATACTTGCGAACCATGCCTCATGGGTAAGATGACTAAAACTCCGTTCTCCGGAACAATGGAGCGAGCTAATGACTTATTGGAAATAAAACATACCGATGTATGCAGTCCGATGAGTGTGGAGGCATGGGGCGGGTATCATTATTTTCTAACCTTTATAGATGATTTGAGTAGGTATGGGTATATCTACTTAATGAAACACAAATCTGAAGCATTTCAAAAGTTCAAAAAAATTCAGAGGGAAGTAGAGAATCATCGTAACAAGAAAATAAAATTTCTACGATCTGATCATGGAGGTGAATATTTGAGTTACGAGTTTGGCCTTCATTTAAAACAATGTGGAATTGTTTCACAACTCACGCCACGTGGAACACCACAGCGTAATGGTGTGTTCGAACATCGTAACCGTACTTTATTAGATATGGTGTGATCTATGATGTATCTTACTGATTTGCCTTTATCATTTTGGGGTTATGCATTAGAGACAACCGCATTCACATTAAATAGGGCACCATATAAATCAGTTGAGACGACACCGTATGAATTGTGGTTTAGCAAGAAACCTAAGCTGTCATTTCTTAAAGATTGGGGATGCAGCACTTATGTCAAAAGGCTTCAGCCTGATAAGCTCGAACCCAAATCATAGAGGTGTGTCTTCATAGGATACCCTAAGGAAACTATTGGGTACACCTTCTAGCATAGATCCGAAGGCAAGATCTTTGTTGCCACGAATGGATCCTTTCGAGAGAAGGAGTTTCTCTCGAAAGAATTGAGTGGGAGGAAAGTAGAAATTTATGAGGTAATTGTACCTTCTCTTGAATTGGAAAGTAGCACATTAGACAAAACCGTTCCCGTGATGCCTACACCAACTAGAGAGGAAGCTAATGATGATGATCATGAAACTTTGGATCAAGTTACTACTAGACCTCGTAGGTCAACCAGAACATGTTCCGCACTGGAGTGGTATGGTAATATTGTCCTAGAATTCATGTTATTAGACCACGGCGAACGTATGAACTACGAAGAAGCTATGATGGGCCCAAATTCTGATAAATGGCTTGCGGCCATAAAATCTGAGATATGATCCATTTATGAGAACAAAGTGTGGACTTTGGTGGACTTTCCCGATGATCGACAAGCCATTGAGAATAAATGGGTCTTCAAGAATAAGACGGACGCTGATGGTAATGTCACTGTCTACAAAGCTCGACTTGTCACAAAAGGTTTTCGACAAGTTCAAGGGGTTTACTACGATGAGACTTTCTCACCCGTAGTGATGCTTAAGTCTGTCTGAATCATGTTAGCAATTGCCGCATTTTATGATTATGAAATCTGCCAAATGGACGTCAAAATTGCATTCCTTAATGAATTTGTTAAAGAAGAGTTGTATATGATGCAACCAAAAGGTTTTGTCGATCCTAAAGGTGTTAACAAAGTGTGCAAGCTCCAATGATCCATTTATGGACTGGTGCAAGCATCTTAGAGTTGGAATATACACTTTGATGATGTGATCAAAACATATGGTTTTATACAGACTTACGGGAAGCCAGTATTTAAAATAAAGTGAGTGGGAATTCTGTAGCATTTCTGGTGTTATATGTGGATGACATATTACTGATTAGAATTGATACAGAATTTCTCGATAGCATAAAAGGATACTTGAATAAGAATGGTTTCAATGAAAGACCTCGGTGAAGCTGCTTATATATTGGGCATCAAGATCTATAGGGATATATCGAGACACTTAATAGGACTTTCACAAAGCACATACCTTGACAAAGTTCTGAAGAAGTTCAAAATGGAACAGTCAAAGAAAGGGTTCTTGCCTGTGTTGCAAGGTGTGAAATTGAGTCTGACTCAAAGTCTGACCACAGCAGAAGATAGAGAGAAAATGACAGTCATTCCCTATGCCTCAGCCATAGGTTCTATTATGTATGCCATGTTGTGTACCAGACCTGATGTGTGCCTTGCCATAAGTTTGGCAGGAAGAGGTACCAAAGTAATCCAAGAGTGGATCACTGGACAACGGTCAATAATATCCTGAAGTACCTAAAAAAGACCAAGGATATGTTTCTCGTTTATGGAGGTGACTGCTACCTCTTGAGCACTACTTTGGTTTTCCCTTGAAGAGGAAAGGGTGATGTAGTAAAGCAGCGTAAGTATTTCCCTCAGTTTTTGAGAACCAAGGTATCAATCCAGTAGGAGGTCATGCGCGAGTCACTCGCACCTACACAAACAAATAAATCATCGCAACCAATGCGATAAGGGGTTGTCAATCCCTACACGGTCACTTACGAGAGTGAGATATGATAAGATAATATTTTTGGTATTTTTATGATAAAGATGCAAAGTAAAATAGAAAGCAATAAAAATAACTAAGTATTGGAAGAATGATATAATGGAAAATAGACCCAGGGGCCATAGGTTTCACTAGTGGCTTCTCTCGAGAGCATAAGTATTCACGGTGGGTGAAAAAATTACTGTTGAGCAATTGACAGAATTGAGCATAGTTATGAGAATATCTAGGTATGATCATGTATATAGGCATCACGTCTGAGACAAGTAGACCGACTCCTGCCTGCATCTACTACAATTACTCCACACATCGACCACTATCCAGCATGCATCTAGAGTATTAAGTTCAAGAGAACAGAGTAACGCTTTAAGAAAGATGACATGAAGTAGAGGGATAAACTCATGCAATATGATATAAGCGCCATATTGTTATCCTCGATGGCAACAATACAATACGTGCCTTGCTGCCCCTACTGTCACTAGGAAAGGACACCGCAAGATTGAACCCAAAGCTAAGCACTTCTCCCATTGTAAGAAAGATCAATCTAGTAGGCCAAACCAAACTGATAATTTGAAGAGACTGGCAAAGATAACCAATCATACATAAAAGAACTCAGAGAAGATTCAAATATTGTTCATAGATAAACTTGATCATAAACCCACAATTCATCAGTCTCAACAAACACACCGTAAAAGAAGATTACATCGAATAGATCTCCACGAGAGAGGGGGAGAACATTGTATTGAGATCCAAAAAGAGATAAGAAGCCATCTAGCTAATAACTATGGAACCAAAGGTCTGAAGTAAACTACTCACACTTCATCGGAGGGGCTATGGTGTTGATGTAGAAGCCCTCCGTGATCGATGCCCCCTCCGGCGGAGCTCCGGAACAGGCCCCAAGATGCGATCTCGTGGATACAGAAAGTTACGGCGGTGGAATTAGGGTTTTGGCTCCGTATCTAGTAGTTTGGGGGTATGTAGGTATATATAGGAGGAAGGAGTACGTCAGTGGAGCAACAGGGGGCCCACGAGGGTGGAGGGCGCGCCTGGGGGGGAGGCGCGCCCCCTACCTCGTGGCTTCCCTATTGGTTGCTTGACATAGGGTCCGAGTCCCCTGGACCATATTCGTTCCGAAAATCACGTTCTCGAAGGTTTCATTCCGTTTGGACTTCGTTTGATATTCTTTTCTTGCGAAACCCTAAAATAGGCAAAAACAGCAGTTCTGGGCTGGGCCTCCGGTTAATAGGTTAGTCCCAAAAATAATATAGAAGTGTATAATAAAGCCCAATAATGTTCAAAACAAGATATAATATAGCATGGAACAATAAAAATTTATAGATATGTTGGAGACGTATCAAGCATCCCCAAGCTTAATTCATGCTCGCCCTGGAGTAGGTAAATGATAAAAACAGAATTTTTAATGTGGAATGCTACTTGGCATAATTTCAATGTAATTCTCTTAATTGTCGTATGAATATTCAGATCCGAAAGATTCAAGACAAAAGTTTAATATTGACATAGAAATAATAATACTTCAAGCATACTAACTAAGCAATTATGTCTTCTCAAAATAACATGGCCAAAGAAAGTTATGCCTACAAAATCATATAGTCTGGCTATGCTCCATCTTCACCACAGAAAGTATTCAAATCATGCACAACCCCGATGACAAGCCAAGCAATTGTTTCATACTTTTAATGTTCTCAAACTTTTTCAATCTTCACGCAATACATGAGCGTGAGCCATGGACATAGCACTATAGGTGGAATAGAATGGTGGTTGTGGAGAATACAAAAGAAAGGAGAAGATGGTCTCACATCAACTAGGCATATCAACGGGCTATGGAGATGCCCATCAATAGATATCAATGTGAGTGAGTAGGGATTGCCATGCAACGGATGCACTAGAGCTATAAATATATGAAAGCTCAACAAAAACAACTAAGTGGGTGTGCATCCAACTTGCTTGCTCATGAAGACCTAGGGCATTTTGAGGAAGCCCATTGTTGGAATATACAAGCCAAGTTCTATAACGAAAAATCCCCACTAGTATATGAAAATGATAATATAGGAGACTCTCTATCATGAAGATCATGGTGCTACTTTGAAGAACAAGTGTGGAAAAAAGGATAGTAGTATTGCCCCTTTTTATTTATTTTCTCCCTTTTTTTGGCCTTTTTTGAGATAATACTCTATGAATGATGATCATCACACTTCTATTTATTTACAACTCAATGATTACAACTCGATACTAAAACAAAGTATGACTCTATATGAACTCGGTGCACCGGGATAGCAATGATGCATGAGTGACTATATGAAAGAATTATGAACGGTGGCTTTGCCACAACTAAAATGTCAACTACATGATCATGCAAAGCAATATGACAATAATGGAGCGTGTCATAGTAAACGGAATGGTGGAAAGTTGCATGGCAATATATCTCGGAATGGCTATGGAAATGCCATGATAGGTAGGTATGGTGGATGTTTTGAGGAAGGTATATGGTGTATGATACCGGTGAAAGGTGCGCGGTTTTAGAGAGGCTAGCAATGGTGGAAGGGTGAGAGTGCGTATAATCCATGGACTCAACATTAGTCATAAAGAACTCACATACTTATTGCAAAAATTTATTATTTATCGAAGCAAAGTATTAAGCGCATGCTCCTAGGGGGATAGATTGGTAGGAAAAGACCATCGCTCGTCCCCGACTGCCACTCATAAGGAGGACAATCAATAAATACCTCATGCTCCGACTTCTGAACATAACTGTTCACCATACGTGCATGCTACGGGAATCACAAACTTCAACACAAGAATTTATCAAATTCACAACTACTCAACTAGCACGACTCTAATATCACCATCTCCAAATCTCAAAACAATTATCAAGTTTCAAACTTCTCATAGTATTCAACACACTCAGAAGAAAATTTTATTATTAATCTTGAATGCCTAAAATAATTAATGCAAATTACCATGCTGTTTTGTAGGACTCTGAAAATAATCTAAGTGAATCATGAGAGAACAATGGTTTCTATAAAACAAATCTACCAACATGCTCAAAAAAATATAAGTGAAGCACTAGAGCAAAATCTATGTAACTCAAAAGATATAAGTGAAGCACATAGAGTATTCTAACATTTTCTGAATCATGAGTGTTTCTCTCAAAAAGGTGTGTGCAGCAAGGATGATTGTGTAAAACTAACAAATAAATACTCAAATAATACAATGCGCTCCAAGCAAAATACATATCATGTGGTAAATAAAAATATAGCTCTAAGTAAAGTTACCGATAGAAGTAGACGAAAGAGGGGATGCCTTCCGGGGCATCCCCAAGCTTTGGCTTTTAGGTGTCCTTAGATTATATTGGGGTTGCCATGGGCATCCCCAAACTTAGGCTCTTGCCACTCCTTGTTCCATAATCCATCAAATCTTTACCCAAAACTTGAAAACTTCACAAACAAAACTTAAAGTAGAAAATCTCGTGAGCTCCGTTAGCGAAAGAAAAGAAAACACCACTTCAAGGTACTGTAATGAACTCATTATTTATTTATATCGGTATTAAACCTATTGTATTCCAACTTCTCTATGGTTTATAAACTATTTTACTAGCCATAGATTCATCAAAATAAGCAAACAACACACGAAAAACAGAATCTGTCAAAAACAGAACAGTCTGTAGTAATCTGTAGCTAACGCAAGATATGGAACCCCAAAAATTCTAAAATAAATTTCTGGACGTGAGGAATTTATCTATTAATCATCTTCTAAAATAATTAACTAAATAGCACTTTCCAAATAAAAATGACAGCAGTTCTCGTGAGCGCTAAAGTTTCTGTTTTTATAGCAAGATTAAAAAGACTTTCCCCAAGTCTTCCCAACGGTTCTACTTGGCACAAACACTAATTAAACAAAAAAACACAACCAAAACAGGGGATAGATAAATTATTTATTACTAAATAGGAGCAAAAATCATGGAATAAAAATAAAATTGGGTTGCCTCCCAACAAGCGCTATCGTTTAACGCCCCTAGCTAGGCATAAAAGCAAGGATAGATCTAGGTATTGCCATCTTTGGAAGGCAATCCATAAGTGGCTATGATAATAGATTCATAAGGTAATTTAATTTTACTTCTAGGGAATTGTTCCATGCCTTTCCTTAACGGAAATTGGAATCTAATTTTCCCTTCCTTCATATCAATAATTGCACCAATCGTTCTAAGGAAATGTCTACCAAGAATAATAGGACATGAAGGATTGCAATCCATGTCAAGAACAATAAAATCCACGGGCACATAATTCCTATTTTCAACAATAAGAACATCATTAATTATTCCCATAGGTTTCTTAATAGTGGAATCCGCAAGATGCAAGTTTAAAGAGCAATCATCAAAATCACAGAACCCTAGCAAATCACACAAAGTCTTAGGAATCGTGGAAACACTAGCACCCAAATCACACAAAGCATAGCATTCATGATCTTTAATTTTAATTTTAATAGTAGGTTCCCACTCATCATAAAGTTTTCAAGGAATAGAAACTTCCAACTCAAGTTTTTCTTCATAAGATTGCATCAAAGCATCAACGATATGTTTGGTAAAGGCTTTATTTTGGCTATAAGCATGAGGAGAATTTAGCACGGATTGCAACAAGGAGATACAATCTATCAAAGAGAAATCATCATAATTAAATTACTTGAAATCCAAAATAGTGGGTTCATCAATATCTAGTGTTTTGACTTCTTCTATCCCACTTTTTACAATTTTAGCGTCAAGATCTAAAGACTCCGAATTTTTGGAATGCCTTCTAGGTAAAGGTGGATCACATTCAGTCCCATCATTATCAAGATTCATATTGCAAAACAAAGATTTAATAGGGGACACATCAATAACTTTTAGATCTTCATCTTTATTATCATGGAAACTAGAAGAACACGCTTTTATAAAGCAATATTTCTTAGCACGCATCCTAGCGGTTCTTTCTTTGCACTCGTCAATGGAAATTCTCATGGCTTTGAGAGACTCATTGATATCATGCTTAGGTGGAATAGATCTAAGTTTCAAAGAATCAACATCAAGATAAATTCTATCAACATTCCTAGCCAACTCATCAATCTTAAGCAATTTTTCTTCATTCGAAGTATTGAAATTATTTTGCGAAGTAATAAATTCTTTAATTTTATATTCAAAATCATAGGGCATCTTATTAAAATTTCCATAAGAATTGTTGTAGGAATTACCATAATTATTAGAGGAATTACTAGGATACGGCCTAGGATTAAAGTTTCCTCCATACGCGTTGTTACCAAAATTATTCCTACCAACAAAATTCACATCCATAGATTCATTATTATTCTCAATCAAAGTAGACAAAGGCATATCATTAGGATCAGAAGAAACACTTTTATTAGCGAATAATTTCATAAGTTCATCCATCTTTCCACTCAAAACATTGATTTCTTCTATCGCATGCACTTTCTTATTAGTAGATCTTTCAGTGTGCCATTGAGAATAATTAACCATAATATTATCTAGGAGTTTAGTAGCTTCTCCTAAAGTGATTTCCATAAAAGTGCCTCCCGCGGCCGAATCTAAAAGATTTCTAGAAGCCAAATTCAATCCGGCATAAATTTTTTGTATAGTCATCCACAAATATAAACCATGTGCAGGGCAATTTTGTATCATTAATTTCATCCTCTGCCAAGCTTGTGCAACATGTTCATGATCAAGTTGCTTAAAATTCATGATATCGTTTCTAAGAGAGATGATTTTAGCGGGAGGAAAATACTTAGAGATAAAAACATCTTTGCACTTATTCCATGAATCAATACTATTTTTAGGCAAAGACGAAAACCAAGCTTTAGCACGATCTCTAGGCGAAAAAGGAAATAGCTTCAATTTAACAATATCATTGTCCACATCTTTCTTCTTTTGCATATCACATAAATCAACAAAGCTATTTAGATGGGTAGCGGCATCTTTGCTAGGAAGGCTGGTGAATTGATCTTTCATGACAAGATTCAACAAAGCAGTATTAATTTCACAAGATTCAGCATCGGTAAGAGGAGCAATCGGAGTGCTAATAAAACCATTGTTGTTGGTATTAGTGAAGTCACACAATTTGGTGTTATCTTGAGCCATCATGACAAGCAAACAAGAGACGGGTAAAAAGAGGCAAATAGAGAAAGAGAGGGAGAATAGAGAGAGAGAGTGCGAATAAAACGGCAAGGGTGAAGTGGGGGAGTGGAAAACGAGAGGCAAATGGCAAATAATGTAATGCGGGAGATAAGGGTTTGTGATGGGTACTTGGTATGTTGACTTTCGCGTAGACTCCCCGGCAACGGCGCCAGAAATCCTTCTTGCTACCTCTTGAGCACTGCGTTGGTTTTCCCTTGAGAGGAAAGGGTGATGCAGTAAAGCAGCGTAAGTATTTCCCTCAGTTTTTGAGAACCAAGGTATCAATCCAGTAGGAGGGCACACGCAAGTCCCTCACACCTACACGAACAAATAAATCCTCGCAACCAACGCGATAAGGGGTTGTCAATCCCTACATGGTCACTTACGAGAGTGAGATCTGATAGATATGATAAGATAATATTTTTGGTATTTTACGATAAAGATGCAAAGTAAAATAGAAAGAAATAAAAATAACTAAGTATTGGAAGATTGATATAATGGAAAATAGACCAGGGGGCCATAGGTTTCACTAGTGGCTTCTCTCGAGAGCATAAGTATTCACGATGGGTGAACAAATTACTGTTGAGCAATTGACAGAATTCAGCATAGTTATGAGAATATATAGGTATGATCATGTATATAGGCATCACATCCGAGACAAGTAGACCGACTCCTGCCTGCATCTACTACAATTACTCCACACATCGACCGCTATCCAGCATGCATCTAGAGTATTAAGTTCAAGAGAACAGAGTAACGCTTTAAGCAAGATGGCATGGAGTAGAGGGATAAACTCATGCAATATGATATAAACCCCATCTTGCTATCCTCAATGGCAATAATACAATACGTGCCTTGCTGCCCCTGCTGTCACTGGGAAAGGACACCGCAAGATTGAACCCAAAGCTAAGAACTTCTCCCATTGCAAGAAAGATCAATCTAGTAGGCCAAACCAAACTGATAATTCGAAGAGACTTGCAAAGATAACCAATCATACATAAAAGAATTCAGAGAAGATTCAAATATTGTTCATAGATAAACTTGATCATAAACCCACAATTCATCAGTCTCAACAAACACACCGCAAAAGAAGATTACATCAAATAGATCTCCACGAGAGAGGGGGAGAACACTGTATTGAGATCCAAAAAGAGAGAAGAAGTCATCTAGCTAATAACTATGGACCCAAAGGTCTGAAGTAAACTAGTCACACTTCATCGGAGGGGCTATGGTGTTGATGTAGAAGCCCTCCATGATCGATGCCCCCTCCAGCGGAGCTCCGGGACAGGCGCCAAGATGGGATCTCATGGATACAGAAAGTTACGGCGGTGGAATTAGGGTTTTGCCTCCGTATCTGGTAGTTTGGGGGTACGTAGGTATATATAGGAGGAAGGAGTACGTCGGTGGAGCAACTGGGGGCCCACGAGGGTGGAGGGCACACCTGGGGGGGGGGGGGTAGGCGCGCCCCCTACCTCGTGGCTTCCCTGTTGGTTGCTTGACGTAGGGTCCAAGTCCCCTGGATCATGTTCGTTCCGAAAATCACGTTCCCGAAGGTTTCATTCCGTTTGGACTTTGTTTGATATTCTTTTCTTGCGAAACCCTAAAATAGGCAAAAAACGACAATTCTGGGTTGGGCCTCTAGTTAATAGGTTAGTCCCAAAAATAATATAAAAGTGTATAATAAATCCCAATAATGTTCAAATAGGATATAATATAGCATGGAACAATCAAAAATTATAGATACGTTGGAGACGTATCAGTGACGAAGAGCTCGTCGTAAAGGGTTACACCGATGCTAGCTTCGACACAGATCCAGATGGCTCTGAGTCACAAACCGGATACATATTTATATTGAATGGTGGAGCTGTTAGTTGGTGCAATTCAAGGCAGAGCGTCGTGGCGGGATCTATGTGTGAAACTTAGTAGATAGCTGCTTCGGAAGCAGCGCATGAAGGAGTTTGGATGAAGGAGTTCATATCTGATCTGGGTGTAATACCCAGTGCATCGGGTCCAATGAGAATCTTTTGTGACAACACATGGGCAATTGCCTTGGCGAAGAAATCCAGGTTTCACAAAAGAACCAAACACATCAAGAGATGCTTCAACTCTATTCGTGAAAAGGACAAGGATGGAGACATAGAAATTCGCAAAATACATACGGATCTGACTGTGGCAACCTCGTAGACTAAACCTCTTCCACGGGCAAAACATGATCATCACCAAGACTCCATGGGTGTTAGTTTGATTACTATGTAATCTAGATTATTGACTCTAGTGCAAGTTGGAGACTGTTGGAAATATTCCCTAGAGGCAATAACACTACACCACAACACTGATCTAACAACAAAAAAACTGTTGGGGGAAGACACTTTAAAGGGCAGATAAACTGTTGGGATAGTGGTGAAGGAAATATGACCTAGAGGCAATAATAAAGTTTATATTCTATATTTCCATAATCACGATAAATGTTTATTATTCATGCTAGAATTGTATTAACAGGAACTTGAGACATGTGTGGATACATAGACAAAACACCGTGTCCCTAGTAAGCCTCTATTAGACTAGCTCGTTAATCATAGATGGTTAAGTTTCCTAACCATAGACATGTGTTGTCATTTGATGAACGAGATCACATCATTAGGAGAATGATGTGATGAACAATACCCATCCGTTAGCTTAGCATATTGATCGTTCAATTTTATTGCTATTGGTTTCTTCATGTCAAATACATATTCCTTCGACTATGAGATTATGCAACTCCCGGATACCGGAGAAATATCTTGTGTGCTATCAAACATCACAATGTAACTAGGTGATTATAAAGATGCTCTACAGGTATCTTCGAAGGTGTTTGTTGGGTTGGCATAGATCGAGATTAGGATTTGTCACTCCGAGGATCGAAGAGGTATCTCTGGGCCCTCTCAGTAATGCACATCATAAGATGCCTTGCAAGCAAAGTAACTAAAGAGTTAGTTACAAGATGATGTATAACGGAAGGAGTAAAGAGACTTCCGGTAACAAGATTGAACTAGGTATGTGGATACCGATGATCGAATCTCGGGCAAGTAACATACCGATGGACAAAGGGAATAACATATGTTGTCATAACGGTTCAACAGAAAAAGATCTTCGTAAAATATGTAGGAGCCAATATGAGCATCCAGGTTCCGCTATTGGTTATTGACTGAAGAGGTGTCTCAGTCATGTCTACATAGTTCTTGAACCCGTAGGGTCCGCACGCTTAACGTTCGATGATGATTTAGTATTATATGAGTTATGTGATTTGGTGACCGAATGTTGTTCGGAGTCCCGGATGAGATCACGTACAAGACGACGAGTCTCAAAATGGTCAAGAGGTAAAGATTGCTATATAGGACGACGGTATTCAGACACCGGAAGTGCTTCGGAGGGTATCGGGTACTTATCGGGTCGTCGGAAGGTGTTTCGGGTACCCCCGGCAATCCTATGGGTCATATGGGCCTTGTGAAGGAACACACCAGCCCACAAGGGGCTGGTGCGCCCTATAAGGCCATAGGAGGAGGAGAAGGAAAGGGGGGAAGGGCAAGGAAAGTGTGGATTAGGATTCCCACTTCCTTCCCTCACCCCCTCTTTCCTTCCCCTTCATGCATACAAGGAAAGGGGGGAGGCCGAATTGGGAGGACCCCAAGTAGGATTCCTCCTACTTTGTAACATCCTAAATTTTCAATTTGGAATGTTATGCATTAGATCATCATTGCATACCATATTTTATTGCATTTTGGTTGATCCTAGAAATTCTAAGCAACTCAAGGACCCATGGAGAGAGTTGGGGCTTTCGTTATTTTCATATTTGAGCTTTTCTCGAATTATGAAAAGAGGATCGTTTGATTTTAATTTTATTTCTCTGAAATATTTATTTTATAAAAATAAAGGGAGAGGATAAAATGACTTCCTCAAAATAAAGAAATACCAGAGATTTAATATTAAGATCAAATAAAATTTTTATTTCGGAGTTTTATTGCTATTTTATTTGAATTAGGAAAAATGCGTGTTTTTCAAAATTGCATTTTAGGCCCAAATAAATGTTCACTTTGTCCGGTTTATTTTTAGAGAATGGGGAAAATTTATTTCGAGATTTTTGGAGTCGGTTTAGTATTTCTTTTCTTTCTTTTCCTGCACATCCGAATTATTTAAAAAAAACGTGAACCGACCTAACCGGGCCATGTCTGTCTAGGACTCTCGGCCCGGCCAGCCTTATAAGCCGGGGGAGCCACCCCCTCAGCCCACCCCGCACCCCACCCAAACCCTAGCCCGCCCGAGCCGCTGCCCAAGCCGCGCGCCGCCCACCGCCGCCGTTGCCGCACGCCGCCGCCGCCCGCAGCCGCCGCGCCGCCGGAGCCGCGCCCCGCCGCCGCCCGCAGCCGCCCCGCTTGCCGGAGCGGCCCGCAGGAGCCGCACGCCGCCGTTGCAGGTAACCGCCGCCGCCGCCGTCGGTTTTCTACGGAAAAATCAATCGGTTTTTCTAGAACCCGTGGTTTTATTTTTTTAGATTGGTTTTTTCGGTTTAGTTATTTAGCGGACGTTCGCCCGTACGTTCGTTTTTACGAACGGTTTTCACCGTTAAGCCGCAGACAATGAACCCTCGTTCGTTAGCCTATTCGTCAGTTTTCTTTAACGGATTTTTTCTGCGATTATTTCTGATCGTGATTTCTGATCCGATTTTCGTTCTAGTTTTTCTTTTCGCTCGTTTGTCGGAACTAGGCGATTCAAGCACCTAGATCTTCGTCTCGAGACCCTCTTTCCATTTAACCAACTTGAACAAGCCTTTTCTACTGTAAAATTTAACCTAGGTCCAGATTAGTAAACGGATCTTGTTTCTTTCGCTGTTTGAGTTTCGTTGCCCCATTCGATTTGATTCTTTTTGCAAACCGGAGTTCTTAAGTTGAACTTTCTGGTTAGATCGTCTTATTTGAGTTTTACCCGTGTTACTTTGCTTGATTGCTTATGTATGCTATTGTTTGTTTGTGATAGAATTCCCGGATTGTGAAGCGTGTTATTTGGAGTCCCTAGGTTTCGCGAATCCTCAGTAAGGCAAGTAACACTTTGATCATACCCCTTTATCCCAAAGTTTTTATGCATTAGTTCCAATCCTCAAACATTGCACGATTAGGATGATATTAACATGTGGGTTGGGAAGTAGTTGATGAGGTAGAACCTATTGCCCTGTTACATTCAAACCCTTGGGAGTTGCTTCTACGTGATGCTTATATTGCTATGCTATGCTCGTAGACGTGGTTTTGGGTGAGTGAAATCCATGATAGATGTGAGATTGTTAATTAATGGTTTAACTTAAGGTGGCAACTTAAATACTCATCTGGGTGGATTGAGGCACCTGGAGTACCCAATGTTGCCTGTATTTTTTGGAAATCCCGGAGTACCGGTGTGATCTTCCTATGGACCGCCACCCAGGCTCAAAGGGAACTGAGATGATTCATGCTAGAAACTTCCGTGTGCAGCCACAAGCTATTATGGGCTCTAGCATAGTTGAGTAAGTTACGTGAAGCTCTTGAAGAGGTGGATCAGCAGGTAGTGGGTTGTAGGTTTGGTATGGTCTGCCCGAAGTAGAGAGTTAATGTTTCTGAAAGACTGTGTCTCGGTCATCCGTTTCTCAAACACCATGTAGTGCGAGAAATTCAACGGAGGGGATCGAGTCTTGTGGGGAAAAGTGTGCAAACCTCTGCAGAGTGTACAAACTAATCATGGTTAGCCATGTCCCCGGTTATGGACATCTTGAGTATCTAGTACTTAGAGTATCTTAAGTATCTCATCACTCTAAATTAATATTGTTGGGTTGATAATTACTTTAATTGGGATTGAGTTGGAGGAACCTTCTCAATGATGTTTCAACTACCATGATAGTTAAATTAAAATATATTCCTTTGTTGTAGGGAAAAATTGGCTTTTCGCAAAACTGTAACCATAGAGCTTTCCACCAGCCAAATATGCATGTAGTGATAGCATTATTCTGTTCTTGCTCTATTGTGTTACTTTGCCAGCATATTCCATGTGCTGACCCATTTTCGGGCTGCAATGTATTATGTTGCAGACTTTTCAGATGAGGATTAAGGTTCGTTAGGTCGTTGTCGTGCAGCTCAGCTATGCCGTTGGAGTTGATGGACTCACTTTATCTTCCAAGCCTTCCGCTGTTATCATATTATATGGCCTTAGGCCATATTTATTGTACTAAGTTCTCTTTGGAGACATCCGATGTAATAAGTGTGTGATTGTCACTCTGTTATAAATCCTCGAGTACTGTGTGTGTCAGCATTACCGATCCAGGGATGACACTGAAGCACATAGACTTGACCACAAGATGGTATCAGAGCATACGTTGAGTGTAGGACACGACCACTAAGCTAAAAGCCATAGATCACTATTCTCTTCTCATTTCTCACTCCTCTCCATTTTCTACTCTTTAGGATGGCGGATGCAAGGAACAAGTTTGCACAACCAGATGAAGAAGCACCTTTTGGACGACACTTGAAGGAAGTCACGAGGTACCTGAACATAGGAATACCAAGCTTCACTGGGACTTACAATGCCACTTTACCAGAAGAGGAGCGATGGATGATTCAAGTTCAAGTTCCAGGAAGAACCTTCACGCCAGTCACTAAACCCATAGAGTTTTCCTTCGATGCACCAACCTGGAGTCTAGGAAAGAGTATGGCAGCTCACATCACCATGGGACGCATTGGAGAAGTTTATCACAAGGAGCTTAAGGATACTATCTATCAGATTTGTGGGCGCCGAGATGAGCAATGGGAGATGATCAACACCAAGAATGATAGATCTGAAGAAGGCAATGACTAGGATCGCGGAACTGGAGGAAGAACTCAAGGCTACACGTGAAGATTATGAGGAGGAAATCGCCATACTAGTGGAGAAGAATGACGATCTGGAAAGGAAGCTAGGAGTATTCCTGGGAGACCCCACACCAGGAGGAGAAGACGAAGAACCCAAGGAGATTCGCCCGGAGGACTACATCATCATCGACGACACTGACTCCGACCTTAGCGATGATGACTTTGAAGACGAAGCTGGAGCAGATATCATGGAATCTTCAACCGAGGATTATTTTTAGTAGACCACCACATCAGTAGTAGTATTCCACCATGTAAATAGAGTAGTCTGAGCACTTTTGCGATAGTTCTAGATTGATTGTATGCCTTGCTTGATTGATTGAGTGAAATGATTGTGTTTGTCTCATGTGCATATGGGTAGTGCTTTCTCATTAAACGCCATTCTATTCTAATCTATCCCCTCTAAACCCATCGGATGCCTCCGAGACGTGACCCCGGATTTGCTTTCCCATCGGAGCTCACTCAGTTGATCCAGCAAAAGTTGACCCTGATGTAGTTGTCAGTTCAGAACCAAGGCAACAACAACAACAACAATCCACCACCACCACCACCAGTTGACAACTTAGCCCGTTTTCTGAGGTTGCAGCCGCTGGTGTTTTCCAGTAGCACCGAGCCCATAGTAGCAGATGATTGGCTCCGCATGATTGGAAGGGAGTTAACCACTGCAGGATGTACTGATGCTGAGAAGGTGAGTTTTGCCGCACATCAGTTGGATGGACCAGCAGCATCATGGTGGGAGAATTACACTGTCACCTACCCTATAGCCACGGTGACATGGGACCAGTTTAAGCAAGCCTTCCATATAGCCCATGTCTCAACTGGAGCAATGAGTATGCAGAAGCGTGAGTTTCACAACTTACGCCAGGGGAACTGTACTGTGGCACAGTACGCGGATGAGTTTAGCAAGTTATCTCGCTATGCCCCTGATGATGTGGCCACAGATGCCACAAAGCAGGAGAAGTTTATGGAAGGGTTGAATGATGAGATGATCATGCAGTTGATGGTGGCAACATTCACCAACTACCAGGAGTTGGTAGATAAGGCTCTTATGATTGAAGGGAAGCAGCAGCAGATTGAGAGCCGTAAGAGGAAGTATGGACAAGGGAGGTATAACTCAGGAGCTCAGCAGAAGCCTCGCCTAACCCCGAACTCGGGAGGACTCTTTCATAACCATGGAGGCCACACCCATAGTGGAGGAAGTAACCATAATCATACTGTCCCAAGGAATGAGAATGGGAATGGAGCAACCAACAATCAGAACCGCCCCAATCCAGCCACACCTACCAAGAGAGACCTAAGCCACGTTACTTGTTTCAAGTACGGGAAGACTGGACACTATGCCACTGAATGTCCTAAAGGGAAGAATGGAAACGGAAATGGGAGCGCTAGGAAGAAGCCCAATCCATTCAACAAAGGACAAGTGAACCACGTTAATGTGGAGGAGGTTGAAGAGCAGCCAGACGCGGTTATAGGTAAGTTTTTGGTTAAGTCATTTACCGCAATTGTTCTTTTTGATACTGGTGCATCGCATTCATACATATCAAGGGAATTCGTGGATAAGTTTAAACTACCGACCCAAACCCTTAGGACCCCTTTGTTAGTAAGCTCACTTGGAGCAGAGTATATGGCTAGTTGATGGTGCGATCAGATACCCTAACCATTGGTAGTCATGTTTTTCCGTCCGACCTAATTATCTTGGAGTCACAGGATTGGATATGATATTAGGAATGGACTGGATGTCAAAGTACAGATGAAGCTTGACTGTGTTAGTAAGTCAATTTGTCTCACCACCCCGGAGGGAAAAAGGATCAAGTATGTATCTAGGCATGTGCCAAGAAGTAGCCAAGTGAATACCCTCATGGGAGTTGTTCAGGAAGAAGTGCCTGTAGTAAAGGATTACCCGGATGTTTTCCCAGAGGAGTTGCCAGGCATGCCATCGGATCAAGATATTGAGTTTTTGATTGAGCTATTGCCAGGCACAGGGACAATATCCAAGAGACCATATAGGATGCCTACGAATGATCTGGAGGAGATGAAGAAACAGTTCAAGGAGTTATTGGAGAAAGGTTACATTCGACGGAGTTCATCACCATGGCGAGACCCAGTGCTTTTGGTTGAGAAGAAGGATAAGTCCCTAAGGATGGTTGTTGATTATCGAGCCTTGAATGAAGTGACGATTAAGAACAAGTATCCATTGCCGATGATCAATGATCTGTTTGACCAGCTACAAGGAGCTAAGGTGTTTTCGAAGATCGATCTGCGATCAGGATATCATCAGTTGAAGATACGAGAGAAGGATATACCAAAGACAGCCTTCACCACACGGTACAGGTTATACGAATATACGGTCATGTCATTTGGACTGACTAAGGCCCCTGCCTATTTCATGAGCATGATGAACAAGGTGTTCATGGAATATTTGGATAAGTTTGTAGTGGTGTTCATTGATGATATAACGGTATATTCGAAGAATGAAGAGGAACACAAAGAGCATTTGCGTTTAGTTCTCGAGAAACTCAGGGAACATCAGTTGTATGCCAAGTTTAGCAAATGCGAGTTTTGGTTGAAGGAAGTCGGATTCCTTGGACATGTTATATCAGGAGAAGGTATAGCAGTAGATCCCACCAAGGTTCAGTCAGTCACTGAATGGTTGGCACCCACTTCAGTTAGCGAGATCCGCAGTTTTCTTGGACTCGCAGGATACTACCGGAGATTCATTGAGAATTTTTCCTAGATCGCGAAGCCCATGACAGAATTATTGAAGAAGGATACCAAGTTTAAATGGACGGAAGATTGTGAGGCAAGTTTCCAGGAGCTGAAGAAACATTTGACTACAGCCCCAGTGCTGACACTGCCAGATATACGTAAGGATTTCCAAGTGTATTGCGACGCCTCTTGCTTAGGACTTGGAAGTGTGCTTATGCAGGATGGAAGAGTTGTTTCGTATGCCTCGCGACAACTGAAACCGCACGAGTTGAATTATGCCATGCATGATTTGGAGTTAGCAGCCGTAGTGCATGCCTTGAAGACTTGGAGGCATTGCCTTATTCGAAACCATTGTGATGTGTACACGGATCATAAGAGTTTGAAGTACATCTTCACCCAGAAGGAACTGAACCTTAGGCAGAGGAGATGGTTGGAGCTCATAAAGGATTATGACATGAAGCTGCACTATCATCCAGGAAAGGCCAATGTCGTAGCAGACGCTTTGAGCCGGAAGAGTTATGCTAATACCCTAGAGAGCACGGGATTGCCGAAGGAGTTAACAGAGGATCTCTGGGAACTACGTTTGGAGATTGTTCCTAGAGATTTTGTTGCAACAATGGAGGTTCACTCTACATTGTTAGGAAAGATTCGAGAAGCTCAGAAGGAGTACAAAGAGATTGCCGAGATAAAAGAGAAAATGAGCGAAGGAAAGGCCAAAGGTTTTCGTGACGATGAGCACGACACCTTGTGGTTTGAGGACCGTGTTTATGTGCCCAATAACACAGAGATCAGGAAATTAATACTACAAGAGGCTCATGACTCACCATACTCGATACACCCCGGAAACACCAAGATGTATTTGGATTTGAAGGAACGTTTCTGGTGGATAGGGATGAAGAAGGATATCGTCGAGTATGTAGCCGTATGTGATGGATGTCATAGAGTGAAGGCCGAGCATCAAAAGCCAGCAGGATTGCTACAGCCTATGTCGATACCCGAATGGAAGTGGTATAAACTTGCATGGATTCTATCACCGGATTGCCCGGGACCAAATCAGGTTATGATTCTATATGGGTAGTCATTGACCGCTTGACCAAAGTGGCACACTTTATCCCAGTGAAAACAACTTATACTAGTGCAAAATTGGCCAAGATATATATGACCAGGAACGTATGTCTGCATGGAGTTCCGAGGACCATCGTATCGGATAGAGGGACACAGTTTACCTCAAAGTTTTGGCATCATTTACACCAGACTTTGGGAACGAGATTGGAGTTCAGTACACCATTTCACCCGCAGACGGATGGACGGACCGAGAGAGTCAATCAGATTCTGGAGGACATGTTGAGAGCCTGTGCGCTAGATTATGGATCTAGTTGGGATGACAATTTGCCTTACGCAGAGTTCTCATACAACAATAGTTACCAAGCCAGAAGAGTTATGCAGATTCGAAACACAAGGATGTAACCTATGAAATTGGAGGTAGAGCATACCTGCGAGTATCACCTTTGCGTGGAGTGAAACTTTTGGAGTTAAGGGAAAGTTAGCCCCGAGATTTGTAGGACCGTATCGTGTTTTGGAATGGATGGGAGAAGTTGCCTACAAGTTGGAGTTACCCGAAGGACTGTCGGGAGTTCACAATGTGTCTCACGTTTCCTAGTTGAAGAAGTGCCATGCTGAGATGGACGATATACCACTAAGAGATACCGTACACTTGGAGGCGATTCAGTTGGACAATGATTTGACTTATGAGGAGAAGCCAGTCAACATTTTGGAGTTTGCCAATCGAGTCACCCGTAGCAAGGTTATTAAGTTTTGCAAAGTTCAATGGAGCCACCATACCGAGGATGAAGCCACCTGGGAACGAGAGGATGACCTTCGCAGAGACCACCCACACCTATTTTCTAGCCAACCCGAATCTCGAGGGCGAGATTCATCTTAAGGGGGTAGGTTTGTAACATTCCAAATTTGCATTAGATCATCATTGCATACCATATTTTATTGCATTTTGATTGATCCTAGAAATTCTAAGCAACTCAAGGACCCATGGAGAGAGTTGGGGATTTCGTTATTTTCATATTTGAGCTTTTCTCGAATTATGAAAAAAGGATCGTTTGATTTTAATTTATTTCTCTGAAATATTTCTATTATAAAAATAAAGAGAGAGGATAAAATGACTTCCTCAAAATAAAGAAATACCAGAGATTTAATATTAAGATCAAATAAAATTTTTATTTCAGAGTTTTATTGCTATTTTATTTGAATTAGGAAAAAAACGTGTTTTTCAAAATTGCATTTTAGGCCAAAATAAATGTTCACTTTGTCCGGCTTAGTTTTAGAGGACAGGGAAAATTTATTTCGGGATTTTTGGAGTCCGTTTAGTATTTCTTTTCTTTCTTTTCCTGCACATCCGAATTATTTAAGAAAACGTGAACCGACCTAACCGGGCCGTGTCAGCACACTCGGCCCGGCCGGCCTTATAAGCCAGGGGAGCCGCCCCCTCAGCCCACCCCGCACCCCGCCCAAACCCCAGCCCGCCCGAGCCGCCGCACGCCGCCGCCGCCCGCCCGAGCCACGCACCGCCGCCGCCCGCCCACCGCCACCGCATGCCGCGCTGCCGCCTTGCCGCCGCCCGTAGCCGCCCTGCCCACCGGAGCCGCGCCTCGCTGCCGCCCGCAGCCGCCCAGCTCGCCGGAGCCGCACGCCGCCGCTGTCGGTAACCGCCGCCGCCGCCGTCAGTTTTCTACGGAAAAATCGATCGGTTTTTTTAGAACCCGCGGTTTTATTTTTTAGATTGGTTTTTTCGGTTTAATTATTTAGCGGACGTTCACCCGTACATTTGTTTTTATGAACGGTTTTCACCGTTAAGCCGTAGACAGCGAACACTCATTCGTTAGCCTATTCGTCAGTTTTCTTTAATCGGATTTTGTTTGTGATTATTTCTGATCACGATTTCTGATCTGATTTTCATTCTAGTTTTTCTTTTCGCTCGTTTGTCAGAATCAGGCGATTCAAGCGCCTAGATCTTCGTCTCGAGACCCTCTTTCCGTTTAACCAACTTGAACAAGCTTTTGCTACTGTAAAATTTGACCTAGGTCCAGATTAGTAAACGGATCTTATTTCTTTCGCCGTTTGAGTTTCATTGCCCCGTTTGATTTGATTCTTTTTGCAAACCGGAGTTCTTAAGTTTAATTTTCTGGTTAGATCTTCTTATTTGAGTTTTACCCCGTGTTTCTTTGCTTGATTGCTTATGTATGTTTTTGTTTATTTGCGATAGAATTCCCGGATTGCGAAGCGTGTTATTTGGAGTCCCTAGGTTTCGCGGATCGTCAGCAAGGCAAGTAACACTTTGATCATACTCCTTTATCACCCAGTTTTTATGCATTAGTTTCAATCCTCAAACATTGCATAATTAGGATGTTATTAACATGTGGGTTGGGAAGTAGTTGATGAGGTAGAACCTATTGCCCTGTTACATTCAAACCCTTGGGATTTGCTTCTACGCGATGTTTATATCGCTATGCTATGCTATGCTATGCTCATAGACGTGGTTTGGGGTGAGTGAAATCCATGACAGAAGTGAGATTGTTAATTAATGGTTTAATTTAAGGTGGCAACTTAAATACACATCTGGGTGGATCGAGTCACCTGGAGTACCCAGTGTTGCCTGTATTTTTTGGAAATCCCGGAGTACACGTGTGATCTTCCTATGGACCGCCACTTAGGCTCAAAGGGAACTGAGATGATTCATGCTAGAAACTTCCGTGTGCAGCCACAAGCTATTATGGGCTCTAGCATAGTTGAGTAAGTTACGTGAAGCTCTTGAAGAGGTGGATCAGTAGGTAGTGGGTTGTAGGTTTGGTATGGTCTGCCCGGAGTAGAGAGTTAATGTTTCTGAAAGACTGTGTCTCGGTCATGCATTTCTCAAACACCATGTAGTGTGAGAAATTCAACAGAGGCGATCGAGTCTTGTGGGGAAAAGTGCGCAAACCTCTGCAGAGTGTACAAACTAATCATGGTTAGCCGTGTCCCCGGTTATGGACATCTTGAGTATCTAGTACTTGGAGTATCTTAAGTATCTCATCACTCTAAATTAATATTGTTGGGTTGATAATTACTTTAATTGGGATTGAGTTGGAGGAACCTTCTCAATGATGTTTCAACTACCATGATAGTTAAACTAAAATATATTCCTTTGTTGTAGGGAAAAATTGGCTTTTCGCAAAACTGCAACCATAGAGCTTTCCACCAGCCAAATATGCATGTAGTGATAGCATTATTTTGTTCTTGCTCTATTGTGTTAATTTGCCAGCATATTCCATGTGCTGACCCATTTTCGGGCTGCAATGTATTATGTTGCAGACTTTTCAGACGAGGAGTAAGGTTCGTTAGGTCGTTGTCGTGCAGCTCAGCTATGCCGTTGGAGTTGATGGACTCACTTTATCTTCCAAGCCTTCCGCTGTTATCGTATTAGATGGCCTTAAGTCATATTTATTGTAATGAGTTCTCTTTGGAGACATTCGATGTAATAAGTGTGTGATTGCCACTCTGTTATAAATCCTCGAGTACTGTATGTGTCAGCATTACCGATCCAGGGATGACACTGAAGCACAGAGACTTGACCGTTTGAGGTCGGTTCGCTACATACTTGGGGCGCCCCACTACAAAAAAGACACATCCGTGAGATTTTCGGCCGAACGAATTTTTTTTCTGTCATACATATGACACTTCTATGATGATAATTGTGACCAAACCCGGTATCATCATATATGTGGTGGGATCCTACTTCTATGACCAAAAATCATGACAGAAAATGGGCTTTTCGTCCTAGGCGGGCCGGAGACGCAGCTGCATGACATTCTTTGGGCCGTCCATGACAGAAAAAACCGTGGTAGAAGCGAGGGGGAGGAAAATTTCGGGGAGTTCCCGGTTACGGTGGGAGGTCGGGGGCCAAGCGATGCGCGTTTCTCTCATACATGTACGCACGTGTGTGCGAGGCGTTGGCTCTAACTGAACCCGAGCGAGGTGTTGGGCTCTAACTGAACCCGAGCGATTGCACTGCATGCTATGCATTACTGAACCCGAGCGATCGATCGATGGCTGTTAACTGAACCCGATCGAGCGATTCCTTCGCTACTGCTGCTAACTGAAGCCGATCGATGGGATAAACAGTGAGCGTTGCGAGGGGGGATGGATGAACAGTGAGCGGTGGCATTGCCTCTGGATGAACAGGACCCCGTGGTGTGGTGGAGGGCTGGATGAACAGTAGACGGTGGAGGGGTGCCCGTGGAGGGGTGGATGAACCGGACCCCGTGGTGTGGAGGGCTGGATGAACAGTAGATGGTGGAGGGGTGCCTGTGGAGGGGTGTCTGAACAGGACCCCATGGTGTGGAGGGCTGGATGAACAGTAGACCGTGGAGGTTTGCCCGTGGAGGGGTGGTTGAACATGACCCCGTGGTGTGGAGGGCTTGATGAACATTATACGGTGGAGGGGTGGTTGAACAGTAGCCCGTGGAGTAGCGCGCGGTGGAGGCTGGATGAACAGGAGCCCGTGGAGGCTGGAGGAGGTCGACGGTGGAGATGAACAGTATCTTGTGGAGTCCCATTTTGCAGTACGCCACACCCCTCCCAATGAACAGGACCCTCGTTTCGACCGTAGCGCTCCAACACAAGTCCGTTTTCTCCGTTTTGCGATACGCCACACCCCTCCCGATCAACGGGACCACTATTTCGACCGTAGGAGGTCCGTTTCCTCCATTTTACGGTACGCCACACCCCTCCCGATTAATAGGACCCCCGTTTCGACCGTAGGAGGTCCATTTCCTCCGTTTTGCGGTACGCCACACCCCTCCCGATGAACAGGATCCCGTTTCGAACATGGTCGGTCGAACACAAGGTTGTTTCCTCCGTTCTGCGGTACGCCAGGCCTCATTTCCATCGCCTGTTCCGTCCAAGCCATCCCGATGAACACGACGCATTCCGTTGCCTCCCCATGAACACGACGCATTTTGTTGCCTCCCCATGAACACGACGACGATGCTGTTTCTCCGTTCCGACCCAGCCATGTACACAAGCCCTCGCCGTACGTGTGCGCGCCTCTACATCGACCAGTATATATGTACGTACACGTTCGCGACCAGAATGACAACGCTACGTACGCTTCGACTAGGTGGGCCTGACTGTCAGGCACATCCTTGCGTGCGAAGATGTAGCTGGTGGGTCCCAGCAGTCAGGGGGGGCGAATCATTTTTTTTGCCCGGACGCACTTCCTTGCGTGCGAAGGTGTAGCTGGTGGGTCCCAGCAGTCAGGGGGGAATTTTTTTTCACGAAATACGGTGGCGTGTCCGGTGGGTCCCTGCTGTTAGGTGGAGGAATAATTATTTTGCACCTAATAAGGAGGCACTTCCTTGTTGCGGCCGTGGACCCAGCTGTCAGCCTCTCCACGTACAGTCCATGTCCAATTGAAGTCGTTCCT
This sequence comes from Triticum aestivum, assembly GCF_018294505.1. NCBI lineage: Eukaryota > Viridiplantae > Streptophyta > Magnoliopsida > Poales > Poaceae > Triticum > Triticum aestivum. Next base: position 268,205,375 of record NC_057794.1, read on the forward strand.
TGACCACGTTGACCATGCCGCGCCGAGAGCACCAGGGCGGTGGACGGTGGCGAGGCCTAGGAAGGGGACGACGGGGAGCCGGGGAAGACACGGCAGTGGAAGCCCGTGCGGAGAGGAGTACGAGGGTTCACTGGTTCGGCTGCGGTGTGAGGCTGTCGTCGCCGCAGGGCCTGGCCAACGGTGGGAATAGTAGGGGGAGGTGAGGCCTCCGCGGCAGCACAACCAGCCACGGGAGGCAGGAGCATGCAGCACGACCGGCGCTGCTTTGGGCGGCTGGAGCAAGAAGACCAGAGGTTGAAGAAGCACTACGGCCGTTGGATGGACATCGTACGGTCACTGGAGCTAGAATCGTTCATATTGACTAAAGTTGACAAAGGCCCCCATCCCAGTCAACTTAGTAGGCCCACAAGTCAGCCTCCCACCATGGTGGGTCCCAGCTAGCAGGGGGAGTATTCATTTTTTGTGCTTAATAAGGAGGCACTTCCGGTGGGTCCGAGCTGACAGCGGGGGGAACGTTTTTTCACAAAATACGCTGGCTCATCCGGTGGGTCCGAGCAGTCAGGGGGGAAATGTTTTTTTCGCGAAATAAGGTGGCCCGTCCGGTGGGTCCCTGCTGTAAGGTGGAGGAATAATTATTTTGCGCATAATAAGGAGGCACTTCCTTGCGGCCGCCTGGACCCAGCTGTCAGCCTCTCCATGTATAGTACTCTTCCGATGGAAGTCGGTCGTTGACCATGTTGACCACGCCGCGCCGAGAGCACCAGGGCGGTGGTCTGGACGACGGCGAGGCCTAGGAAGGGTACGACACGGAGCCGGGGAAGACGCAGCAGTGGAAGCCTGCGCGGAGAGGAGTTCGAGGGTTCGCTGGTTCGGCTGCAGTGTGAGGCTGCCGTCGCCGCAGAATAACAGGGGGTGTGGGTGAGTGGAGGGATGGACTAGCTAGCGGTGGGAGTAGTATGGGGGCGGTGAGGCCTCCGCTGCAGCACAGCTGGCCACGGGAGGCAAGAGCAGGCGGCACGACCGGCGCTGCTTTGGGCGGCTATATCAAGAAGACCAGAGGTTGAAGAAGCACTACGGCCATTGGATGGACATCGTACGGTCACTGAAGCTAGAAACGTTTATTATTGACTAAGTTGACAAAGCCCTTGGTACGCTCCAACTGAGTAGGCCCACAGGTCAGCCTCCGAAACGGCGCGCCCCATATGTCAGGGGGAGGAATCATTTTTGGGGCGGCCGAAGCTAAGAATATCCAAGATTGAAGAAGAAGCACGGCATCCGTTGGATAGACATCCAACGGCCACTGCTGCTAGAACCGTGTGTTGACTACAATAAGTTGGCAAAGCCTTGCATACGTGTCAACTTATTTTTTTAGGGGACGCGTCACTTAGTAGGCCCACAAGTGTGTGGCAGAGAACTTATAGCCCATTTGCATTTTGTAAGAATGTACAGCCCATTTTGGAATTCTAATGGAATTTACAACAACCCATTTACAGTTTGTTAAAAGTACAGCCCATTTTCTAGCTAGGACAATGATTAATAATTTCAACCAATCATTGAAGACAGAATTCAATAAAATTTCCCACATTTTGATGGGCTCCGAAATATTTTATCCCGAAATTTCTAGTCAGATTAAATATAAATTTGTATTACGTAAAAATCCAACGAAACATTGCGCGCGCAACAATGAAAATTTAAGATTTTCAAAATCCATAAATAATATTTTATAAACTAATTTCGTGTTTGGTGCATTTTTTATAGTTACTGCCCAGTTTTTATAATTACATCCCATTTATTATTTTTTAAAGCCCATTTTCCTGTTAAGCCTAATGCATTCCTCCTAGGAAAGATTTGCAACCCAGCGGGGCGGAGAATAACAAGTTGACCTTTCCTGGGTATTCCTCAAAAAGACGTATAGCTGGGCTAGCCATTTTCATCTTGAAAAAAATTAGTATCTGGGCTGGATATCTGGCCTGGGCTAGACGGGCCACATCCCACCCAGTTAATACCCTGCTCCCCTCTGAACAACAACGAAATCATCGCCAAGAAAAACTCTGCAGTGCTCACACCTCAAAAACACAAATACTGCTCGAGCTGCTTGGTCCCAGCTGTCGGCCGCACCTTGTGCAATTATCTCGTTTATATTAACTACATAGGTTGATAATGGTGTGGGACCGTGATGTCAGGAAACCAGGAGAAAGCAAAAAAAATATAGTTGTACACAATAAGGAGGCACTTGCGTATGTACGTCTATGGCCCTAGTGGGTCCCTAGTGTCATCCAGTCAAAATAAAGTCATCTCGTGAATCCTCATGTTCGTTGACGATGTTAACAATGCTCGGCGCCACGGCGAGCGCAACAACTCGAAGGACAATGGAGAGGGCCTCGCGGGCCCTATGGATGGTCTGATACAGTGCCCGCTACTCATTCAGGAAGCCAGGATCATCGGACACCTATGAGCACCTTCGAGAAACTGAGACGACATGAAACGGTAAGGCCACGCTTCGGAGCTCTGGTTTATTTCAAACTTGTATTAACATACAAGTGTAATTTACTCGTCATCGAAAACAACGCGTAAAATACAGGTGTAATGAAACCGACGGCCCGAGGTCTGTAAGTAAAATCAGCGGGTTACTCGTGTAATTTGACAGACCAGTGTATATTTTACGAGCACTGCTATATGGACGACATTACCAGACGATACATGCACGACGTGTGTATCATGCCATCCATGGGCAAGGCTGAAACAATAGCTAATTGCTGGATTAGAAATCGTCCGAGTGTCATTCAGCATTTTTATCGTGTGTCAAGTACTTCCGATATTTCACTAGTCAAAATCGACCAACCAAGCGCCTTCGCCCCAGACCATCTACTTTAATTTACATGCGTCAGTTTTACAAGCGGTTTTGGTTGGAAAACAACGATCCAATCACGGCCTAATATCATGAGTTGGTCAGAAGATCATATGGTTTCACGTCTAACATACCCAACTTGTCGTATAGGCTATGAATGAAACATCAGACGATGAACTTCTTAAGCACGGAAACAATAGAAGAGGATGATCTTCTTAACAAGCAAATCACTGGCATTAGATCGACATGCAAAACAATACGAAGCATTATTCTCAGGAGGCACGGTGAACAGCTCGTGATGCCGCATGCCACAACATTCCAAGCTCAAGTTTGCTATCAAACACAAGGCCTGGCATTACATTGAAAATATTTAGAACAAACTCTTAACACAGGAATATCTCAGCAGAGTAACTATTTACTTCTAAACTGAACACAGGAATAGGAAAAAAACACTCAACGCTGCTCACAGCAAGGGCGTCCCACTCAAAAATATCAAATGCATGTCTTCTGGCTAACATCAATGAGCAAATTTTGACAAGGTTTTCCAATTCCAATATATTAAACTAACGTCTTCTTGCTAACATCAATGATTAAACTATGACAAGCTTTTCCCATTCAAAATATGTAATTCCTATGATCGTGGAGTCATGTCGCTTCTTGCTAACATCAATGATTAAACTTTGACAAGCTTTTCCCATTCAAAATATGTAATGCCTATGATCGTGGAGTCCTGTTGCTTCTTGTACTTGTTTGGGCACTTCTTTCCTAGGGCACTCCATGTGTTGTTAAATTCCCAATGGTCTCTGCAGACTAGTCATGTCATCGGTGTCTAATATTTATGGCACCGGCTGTAGCAATGGAGGGATTCCGTGCCAAACTAAGAAAAGGTGAAATTGGCACCTCTTTTGGCCTACATAGTGGAAGGCCTAATATTCTGTAAAGCTTCTCGGTCATTCCTTCTGTAATGTTGCGCAAACAATGACTGCTTCTTTCTGCAAAGTGGAACGACCAACTGGACCCAGTAATGCAGTAGTTTGCCTTGGACACATTGGCTCCTTTTGTGCAGTTGAACTAAAATCGAAGTCGGAATAAAACCGAGCTTTAATTTTGATATCCATGTAAGCAACAAAAGGTATAAGGGAAACAATTACTGAGAAATAACGGTTGATGACTTGTACTCCTAGAAGAAAAACATCTACTGATCTACCTTATCTTAATGGGAAACAAAGCAGGAGAGTAGCAATTCTCAATCAGTGTGATTCATTCATATTAACTGAGACATTATCTTAGCAATGCCTTGTTTCAAGATGTATAAAGAACAAAAAAGCAGAAAAGTATCATTCCTAAAACAATGCGACTGATTCATTTTAACAGAGACATTATCTTAACAATACCTTGGTTAAACATGTAGAAAGAACTACAAAGCAGGATAGTACCATTTGTACAACACTGTAAGTCTGTAACTGATATATAATAACAGAGACATTATCTGAACAATACATTTCTTAAACATGTACTCCGGCCGATCCCTAACAGAAATGGTACTCCTGCCGATCCCTGACAAGTGTTTGCAGTTTTGAACTAAGATTCAGTTCTAGGGTAGAGTGGGCGCAACAACAGTATGTGCTTCCATCTACTTATAAAGGGGGTGATGCAGAGTTTGTTGTAACAAAGCAACAAGCATCATGTCTGGGTTGGCTCCATTTTTGTTCACTACTTAATGGGAAAAGGTAGCAATACAATAGCTTCAATTCAACATTTATTTAAAACAGTACCAATACAAGTAGCACAACATCTCAAAGCACACTGCACAATCATGTGGATGAATGCCTGTACTGACCTTTCATGAGACCGACAACAATAAAATACGAATCTGCCAACACGAATAGGAAATCCAATCTTGTTTTGTGCAGTTGCACTGAAATCAAGCAAAGTGTTTCGCGTAGGGAAGCAAAATGTCGCAATAGCAACAAGTTGAATAGATATCCCTGTATAAGCAGAGGCAAAAAAGGAATCAATTACTGGCTAATAAAGGAGGATGAAACATGCGGCCACAAAAATGGTAATCCCACCAATCCCTAACAAGTGTTGCAGTTTTGAAATAAGATTCAGTAGTTAATTCTGAGAGTGGCATCACTTACTGTCTTATAAAGGGGGTGATGCTGAATTTGTTGTAACAAAGCAACAAGCATCATGTCTGGGTTGGTCCCGTTTTTGTTCACTACTTAATGGGAAAAGACAGCAATACAATAGCTTCAATTCATCATCTATTTAAAACAGTACCAATACAAGTAGCACAGCATCTCAAAACACACTGCATGATCATGTGGACGAAGGCAAGTACCAACCTTTCATGACGCACACAAGATCACGTACGAATCTGCCAACACAAATAGGAAATCCAATCTCGTTTTGTGCAGTTGCACTGAAATCAAGCAAAGTGTTTCGCGTGGCGAAGCAAAATGTCACAATAGCAACAAGTTGAATAGATATCCCTGTATGAACAGAGGTAAAAAAGGAATCAATTACTGGCTAATAAAGGAGGATGAAACATGCAGCCACAAAAATGGTAATCCCGCCAATCCCTAACAAGTGTTGTAGTTTTGAAATAAGATTCAGTAGTTAACTCTGAGAGTGACATCAATTACTGGCTTATAAAGGGGGTGATGCTGAATTTTTTGTAACAAAGCAACAAGCATCATGTCTGGGTTGGTCTCATTTTTGTTCACTACTTAATGGGAAAAGACAGCAATACAATAGCTTCAATTCATCATTTATTTAAAACAGTACCAATACAAGTAGCACAGCATCTCAAAACACACTGCATGATCATGTGGATGAAGGCAAGTACCAACATGTCATGATGCACACAAGATCACGTACGAATCTGCCAACACGAATAGGAAATCCAATCTCCTTTTGTGCAGTTGCACTGAAATCAAGCAAAGTGTTTCGCGTGGCGAAGCAAAATGTCACAATAGAAACAAGTTGAATAGATATCCCTGTATAAACAGAGGTAAAAAAGGAATCAATTACTGGCTAATAAAGGAGGATGAAACATGCGGCCACAAAAATGGTAATCCCGCCAATCCCTAACAGGTGTTTGAAATAAGATTCAGTAGTTAATTCTGAGAGTGGCATCAATTACTGGCTTATAAAGGGGGTGATGCTGAATTTGTTGTAACAAAGCAACAAGCATCATGTCTGGGTTGGTCCCAACGTGAAAGACGACTGCGTCTCCAACGCAACCAAGGTGAACTGACAAAGGATATCATCTTTGTGCGTAACAAGAAAAGAGCACTAATGGAAGACAACTTGTTTTTGTCGAAAATTGATCAGCTTCACCAGCCGACGCAACCATGAGGCGCAACCATGAGCATCGATAGGTCATCGTGGTGATGCATCATCTATTTGGCATCAAGTTTGGGTGAGGCACCTAAGAAGTTCGACAAATCCTCACTGTGGTCTGTTTCTTCTCAGTAATCAAGCTCGAGGAAGGAAGAACCACGTGGCAGAGGACAGTGAGGCGGAACAACAATGGCCATCCAATTTTGTGCAATTCCACTAAAATTGAGGAAGACATGCCCGGGTATGGAGACACGCATCGCTGTTTCCAAAAATATAAAAAAGGGTTAGCAACGACATCTCAATTGTCAATAAGAATTAATGAAAAGTACACCAACATACAGAAGCATCATAATTATCTTGATGGGAACTAAACCAGGATAATCGAGAAAAAAAGCATTTCTTCATTTAACCAGTGATAGTACTACCACCATATGGACAATGACCGCACAACCACCATGTACTTTTGTCGAAACAACATGTATACCTCCACCGAGGCATAAATCAGGACAACTTTTTGAGTGGCATTTCCTCTATAATAGTACTAGTAGGTGATGTTAGACCAGCCGATGAACCCTAGCTACTATGCATGGGGAGCTGGGGAGTAGTCGCATAGAAGAAAACCCGCACACAGCGACCTGGGGAGCTGGACCAGTACAAGAAGTTATACCTCAGGTGGGCGAGACGTCGTTTAGGCGGGCGGGCGAGATCTGCCCACACGACGACAGCGAACAAGGGCGCAGAGGATCTTCGTCCGCGCCAGCGCCGGCTCCGAGAGGATGGTGCACATCGGCTTCCTCCGTCGCTGACGGCGACAATGTCAACATTGCACCTCCTCACCTCCCGTAGCGGACGGGATTCGGCCGGATCTGTGACCACCGGTGAGGAGAGAGATAGAGTGGACATTGTCGTCTTGTTTTGATATGGAGAGGGTGAGAGAGCGAGATGCGAGAAAGTCTATCAAACAAGAGGCTATAATGGAGTAAAAAAATCTCTCCATAGCAGTCGTTTTAAATAGAATACACGTGTTCCCGTAAAAAAGAAACGAAAACTGGCGGACATTTTTTTATGGGTCTGTCTAGGACACATCTAGATGTGACATAGTTATGTCACATATAAGTTGATGTCCACTCTGTTTGTGGTCTTTTCCTAGTTTTTTTGTTTCTTGTTGCTACATTATATACTTGCGGGAGCTTAGATGTGATATCCTTAAATAACATCTAGATGTGAATTAGACAAACTGATTTACTAACGTACCAAGAAAGAAAACTCGATCAAAAACACGCCCCCGCTTCCAGGTCGCGAGAGTCGTCGCGCGCACACACATAGACATAGACATGCATATCCGTGTTTACGTAAAATTCCATTTCCATCTCCATCTCCAATCATATTTGTCCAACTGGCACATTATTTACGTTGTTAATTATATACGCAGCAATATTAACGTACAACATCTCTTGTTTGCGCACGTCCGGACCGCTGCCACGGCCGGTCCTGACCAACCCGAACCCTCTTCATCACCCGCGCGTGCTTCCCGCCCGAAACGGTCAGTGCCGCATTCATGCCCGGCCAGAGCGGACGCGACCTCTCACTGGCGCCGGCATTGAAGCGGCGCGCCGGCCGAGAGAGCGTCGCCCGCGCCGCTTCCGGGTGCACGCGGCTGCTCCGCGTTCAAAGGTCGCAATAGCCGGCTACAACATGCGTGATCTCTTCAGTAGTAAGTTCTTGGGAGTCCGTGCTACAGCTAGCTGTCCTCCCCCAACTCGTCAATCTCTTCCAGTAGTGCTAGTACTCCATGGCGCGATCCATCGACAAGCAGGCGGGAAAGTTATGGTATACTACTCGGTTTGCGGTGAGTGGCATGCCGAGCGACCGTGTGGGGTCGAGCCGTGGAGGAGGGTGAGACACGAACACGACAGACGTGATTTAAACGTTGGTTTTGCTCGATGGCGCGATCCAACGAAACGAAACGTTGGTTTCTCTCCGTTTCCATTTTTTCTCCGGAAAAACGGAAACTTTTCCACTCCATTTTCATTCCTATTCCAAGGTTGCCCCGTTACAACATTCCATCAAATACAAAGGAAAACTAACACGCATGCTGATGCATCTCAATGATTCACAGATCATAGCCAATATTTACTTCACAACTAAAGAAAAAAGTTGTGAGAGCGTGTACGATAGAAAAACTACTGATGGGGTCACTACGACTTAAACCCTAAACCCTAAACATGATTTAATTTCCTGGCCAGGTAGAACCTGTCGAAGGAAAGACGGCTGGCACCCTCGGATCATACGATGCTTTTGTGCAGTTCCACTAAAATCGACCTGAGCATCCCTGATGGCAAAGATATTGAAGAAGTGTGATTAGAATAATAGTACTGGCACTAGTTCATGAGACATAAACTCATCACAAGTAGAAGCCGGTAGAAGTAGAGAAAGATCGACATGGAGATGGAGCTACGGCAGTGGAGCAAGCCGGCTCCAAAAGGAAGATGGACTACCTGGGACGTCGGGCTGTAGCTAGAAGGGCGGTTGGGACGCGGCATCGGCCCATACCGCGGTGACCCCCGATTGGGACGCACCGACTGTGGGTTTTCTCCCTCGCCGATGTCGACCGCGTCTACGCAGAACATTGTTCCCTTCCCCCAGCTGCGGGATCAGGCCCGTCGTTCTATGCTTGTGAAGAGAGCAACCTAAGCAAGCAGGCTTGTAGCTTAGGCTCCTGCTAGTGTATATATAGTGGTTTTCTTTTTCTCTCCATATCAACCATTTTATATTGCGTACGTGTCATTCAAGAGTGAAATGATGGTTGCTTCTTCCGACTAACTTACTGTGTGATTTGACTGCTCCTTAGTGGCCCCTACACGTACTCCCCCTACGTGTATGCAACAGTCACACGTACACATGGACGCAAAAACGCGCGCGACGCCCTAATGCATGCATGTCCGAGCACACGACGGAACACACACGGTCACGCTCAAGTGCTCAACCTACACGTGCATGCACACACATACTCAGTCAGGGTGAGCTAGTGACCGTATGAACACCGGAAAATATATATATTGAGCGCAATGAGCGTATTATGAAGTCCACTGACCGTATTTTTACAAATATACAGTGACAGACAGTGTATTTATCTCGTTTGAAATTAAGCCATATTAACCGGAGAGGAGGCAGCATGGACTAGCATTACTTTGTTGTGTCCCGTCAACTTGCCGAACGAGGAGAAGGTTGCAGGACGGGAGAAGCTTGCGCGCGGTGGCTCGCAGGACAAGGAGAAACTTTTGACTAATGCAAGCTCTCCCTCGCTCAGGCGGTGGACGTGCAACAGTTAATTCGGTGTCAGATTGCCAGAAGCATACACTATACTACTAGTGCTATTATTGTTCGACTTCCCGAACAGCCAAGCGCAAAGTTTACTAGTACTACTACTATAGTCCATAAAGGTACATACTATACTAGTACTAGGAACCGGATGGAGGAGCGTCTGCACTCTTATTATAATTTTAAAATGTGATAAAGCAATCTTCAACACATTTGGTTCTCTTCGAGGGTTCTCGCATGTGATAATGGAAGTTGATTGCATGGAACACTCGCCACAATTCTCGCTTAATTCTGGCTCATATCCTGTTACAAATAGTAGCGCTCAGTAATATTTCCTCTTTTTTGTTATTCAACATGTAAACAGGTCAGCAAACCTTGCGGCGCATCTTCGTGCGAACCGTGCTTGCTGCACTTTGAATGTGGCCGAGAGCTGGCTTGATGAAACACCTCGCTTCCTACTTCTTTTTTTGCGGGGTACCTCGCTTCCTAGTGACCAGTGTCTTGGCTGATCGTCCTAAGAATGCTTATATATGAATAAAGCTCTCTCATTTACCCGCAAAAAAGATTAAGCCATATTAACCGGAAAGGAGGGAGTATGGACTAGCACTACTTTTTGGTGTGTCCCGTCAACTCGCAGAATGAGGAGAAGCTTGCAGGACAAGGTGAAGCTCGCTTACGCCTTTTGACTAATGCAACCTACCCTCGGTGGACATGCATCAGTCCATTCGGTGTCAGATTGTCAGAGGCATACACTGTAGTACCCAACATGCGGAGTACCATCATTGTTCGACTTCACGAAGGGGCGAAGAGCCAAGCGCAGTAGTACGCGTACTTGGTTTTGCACCTTCATACTACTCCACCCTCCGTCACAGTTTACAGGGCGCGCTTCATTATGATGCATTTCTCTCAATGCATTTCCACCACCAGAGAGACTTTAGACGCGTTTGGTTTAATGCTCAATTAATTAGGGCGTGGTAACCGCAATCAAGTCCACAATTTTCTCTCCATGTACTGTACTACTACGGAGTGCATGCATGTGTGTACCCGGGGTGGAAGCACTGCATGCATGTGTGTACGCATTATTCCCTCTAGTAATAGACGCCGTGCTATAACTACCAATGCTATTTTTCAGGCCGATCGCTAGTCGCCTTGGTCCCACAGATTTTTTTTCTTTTTTCTGAAGCGCGCTGTATAAACAGTGACGGATGGAGTAGTATGAGCGGATTCAAAGAAGAGCGTATTGATGGTTGCTTCTTCAGAGCAACTTACAGTGGGAAAGGTGGGGCTTATGATTTGACTGCTCATTACTCACTATTAATGCGGCGCAACGACCGGGCTGAGTCTCCCATGCGGTTGTGCACTACCCCCTCGGTTCTTAAATATACTCCGGAGTATTTGTCTTTCTAGAGATTTCAACGAGTGACTACTCAAATATTTGTCTTTTTAGAGATTTCAAATGGACTGGCACATACGGATGTATATAGACATATTTTAGAGTGTAGATTCACTCATTTTGCTCCGTATGTAGTCACTTGTTGAAATCTCTGTTAAGACGAATAGAATATTTAGGAACGGAGGGAGTACACATACGAAGCAAAATGAGTGAATCTACACTCTAAAATATGCCCGTTTGAAATTTGTAAAAAGACAAATATTTAGGAACGAAGGAGTATAATTTTGTGCATGGCACATGGACCCGGATGATGAAGAGGCTTCTGGCAATGCTATCAAGCTTCCATCATTTGTTTACATAATTGACGTACTATACAAATAATTTTCCAGCGACATGAAATTGTACAATGGTGTGAGCTTTCAGCTTTTGTTTCGCGTGTCTTGCCATCGATGCTCTTTCGGAAACAATAAAAAACTAACTTCCTTGCTAATGCATGTCAATTATTAGCAGATCAGAGCTAATAATTACATCACAACTGAAGACAAAGTTGTGAGAAGGTGTTAAATTAAAATTGATCCATGCTTTCATTGGCAGCAACGTCCCCCCAGCTCTGTCTAAATCAACAAGGCATGTTGGGAAAAAAGTAGCTGTCTGGAGCATGCAACATTCCGATCATTTTGTGCAGTTCCACTAAAATAGAGCTGAGCGTCCCTGTTCCAAAGATATCAAGTGTGATTACGATAATAGAGGACTGCTGATGAAACAATAAACACACAAATAGAAGCCGGTCACCTTTGCAGTCTCTCTTAAGACTAACTAGTTGGAGAAGATTAGGCTCGGAGTTGGATGAGGAGGATAGAGCAAAACCAATCTCCCTTTGTGCAGTCGCACTGAAATGTAGAGACGTTGCCCGTGTGACATTTTAGTACAACTGCACAAAACACTCTTAAGAAAAAAGTGATTTGTGCAGTTCACCAAAAGGTCGCAATAGCAACGAGGTGAAATGGATAGCCCTGTTTGCAAAAAAGAGGTAGAAAGGAAACAATTACTGGCCAATAACAGTTGATGACACATGCGACGACAAAAAAGAAGCATATTCCTTGTCCTAAGGGAAGATAACAACACGGTTGTGTTTGTCTAAAACGGTGTGAGGACGAGAATGCAATATGGAAAGTACGCTGGACGAGCTACATTTTGGGCAAAGAACTATGGAAGATCCACATGCAGCGACGTGGGAGAACTGGCAGTGGAGCAAGGCCGGAGGGGATACCTGGAGGTCGTCGGGATGTAACTAGGTGAGCGGCGGCGGGCGGAATCTGCGAGCAGGTGGCGTAGGCCCTGCCGCGCCGGAGCTTGGTCAGAGAGAACGGTGTGTACCGCAGATCGGGACGTGCTGCCTCGGCGCCGTCGAACGGAGAAACGATGCACTTCCTCCCTTTCCCCCGGCGGACGGGATGCGGCCGGATCAGTGACCAACGGTGAGAGAGAGAGAGAGGCCACCGCACTCCCTTTCCCCCGGCGGACGGGTTGCGGCCGGATCAGTGACCAACGGTGAGAGAGAGAGAGGCCACCGCACTCCCTTTCCCCCGGCGGACGGGATGCGGCCGGATCAGTGACCAACGGTGAGAGAGAGAGAGGCCACCGGAGCCTTGTGTGAGATACTCTGAAGAGCGGACTACCTTTTCCTCCATAAAAATCGTTTTATATTCTGTGTACGTGCCATTGAGCGCTATAACTTTATTTAAAAATAACGCGGCAACGCGTCAAGTCGAACTTTGTTTCGTGCACGCGTGGTACACGACCTCCCTAGGTAAACAACCGCTACAGGCGTTCAAATTAGCACGTGGGCTGCCATTTCGTAAAGAAATGAGCTCCACCGTGTACCCGCGCGGGTGTGGCTGGGCACGAAGCGTGAGTACGTGCACGGTGCACCTATTCTCTTCTTGTATACGTACACCACCTACGTGGGGTTGTGTGAGAGAGATACAAACCTAGAGAGATATAGTGTGTGGGTTCTTGAGAGTTTTTTTTGTGGGGGGGGGGTCAATCAAAAAATTTAACATATGCAATGTGTGTGAAATAGAGTCCTGGATATAACATATATATAGAGGGGGCGATCCACGAGAAGAGAGTGGAGGTATCATCGGCTTGAGGTGTCCATAGAATCGAAGAGAGGGATGATGTGTGTGTGTGTGCGCGCGCGCGATCGATAAAGAGTGCCATCGAATTTGTGTGTGCCCACGTCAAAGATATAGAGTGGCTGGCCTACTGGAACGTGAGATGGGACATGTGCAGTTTGTCTCTGTGGCATGGATACCTACCTGCAGCGCTCGACTATCGGTGTGTGGTGGGGGAAGAGGGAGGCCCAATTAACTATAGAGGTACAATGGCTGGTATATGTGTGGAGGAGGAGAGAGGCCTACCTCATGTATTAAGGAGATCGATCTGCCTCATGTATTAAGGGAGATCGATCGGCATCCATGCATATGTGCAGGAGATGAATAAGGTTGGGAGAGAGACAGAGCTAGAGTGTTGGAGGGGGTGGTAGTGGAGTTGCTTCTAACAAATGGTGGGATAGGCTTGCTAGACAAACGGAGGGCACGCCCGCAATATCAATAAGAGAGGAGATGGCTGCTTGTTGTCTGTGCACGTGCGTGTGAGAGACGGGTCAGGAGGCATGCACGAATGATGAGGGGGGACGATGTGGCTGTGGTAAGCAGACGTAACTACATAGGAAGATCAATCGCCCTTTGTAAGAGAAAGGAGAGACATAACTTGTGAGGTACGTCGATCGATGGGGGGGTAGTTAAAGTCGATCTAGGTATATGTTGGGAGATCGATCAGTATACATGCATGTGTGTGTTAGAAGCAAATGAGGCACGAGGAGAAGGATAGAGAGAGAGGGATGCATGTAGGAGGTGGTACGAGAGGCATACTATATCGAGGGGGAGGAGTGTGCGAGTACGAGAACGATGAAAAGAGTGGTGGGAGTGAGGCATGGACGGTGACAAGAGAAGAGGGGAAGCTTGTTTTTGTGCTAGGCACACCTGGCTAGAGAGGCATATCGATCGATGTGTGCCTTAAAGAAGGAGTTGGGGGGCCTACACACACCGTGGGTGAACGACCTAAAGTGAAAAGACGAATTTGCGCGATGGAGCTAGAGAATGCTGAGGGAGGGTGAGAGGGATGTGGGCGTGTGCATGCACAAGAGAAAGTTAGCGTTAGCTACAAAGATAAGAGGGTTGTGTGGGTGTAAAAGACGAATAGAGATCATATATACTTCATTATAAAAAGCAAATTCAGATATTTGAAGAATTTATCATAGTGTTTCAAACCGACGGATGTGTGAATATATATAACGGTGATACACATGGTGTGGTTATGAACATGGTATACTACATTTAATATATTTTATCTCTACTCTCATAAAAAAACGGAGTTGTTGATGATGGTGTGCCTGCCATCCTCCATTATAGGCCGTCTGGTTTATATCTAGCGAATAGCAAGGAAACTATGATGGTTGAAGTTGGCAACAATCATGATTGTAGAGTCTTATTGAAATAGATAAACAAATTCAAATTTAGTTCGAATTGCAGCAGTAGTATAGACATTTGGAATGCACTAAAATGTTGGTATGAGTAGGTTACATGCATTATACAACAAGCAAAAAAAATTAATCGGACATAACATGGATTCATACTCCCTCCTTCCATCTATATAGGGAGAATGAGATTTTTAAGACCGCCTTTGACTATTGACAAGATTAATAGTACATGACATGCACAATGTGAAAATTATATCATTGAAAGAACCTTTCACAGACGAATTTAATAGTGTGCTTTGTGTAAGTTGCATTTCATATATCATTGCTCTAATATTTGGTCAAAGTTAGCATCGAAAAACGCATTAGGCCCTATATAGATGGAAGGAGGGAGTAGCTTTGAATAGCATTTGTGTAGTAAAATGGGGCAAGACTCTCTTTGTGTGGTGTGAATAGTTTTATTTTTTCGTTTTCTTTTTGGTTGAGGGAAGTGCGAATTGATTTGGTACATAAGTATAATATTACTACACGTTAGGCTTGTCCCTAAAATTCAACCCGCGTCTTGTTATATCCCGAAAATTCAGATATTGTGCTCCCAAAACTGGCGCCTTCACAACCCGCACCTTGCTATCCCGAAATTACAACGCGTGCAACAACTCCCTCCAGCTGCCAAATCCCGACACGTGAAATCCCCCTTCTAACCCTGAGCCGAAAGGGCCGCTAGTTCAAATCGGTGGGGGTACTTTTGTAACACACCCTACATTTTGGACAAGTGCGTTCCTAAGTCATGCTTCACCCCTCCCATCGCCCCCTTTTCGCCATACGAAATCCTAGGCCGCCATAACCTCTCCGCTCCAGCCGCGAAACCCCTCCCTCCTCCATCCACCACGTCACCGATGCCCAGCCGGAGCCTCTTCCCCGACGATGTCTTCCACCGCAACAGCTCGACGTCCCTCGTCCACCTCCCCGGATGAGGATCCGTCGTCCATCTCGCCGTCCCGCCGGTTCAGCTGCCCCGTCCTCCACCTCCAAGGAGCTGCTCCGACGATCGCCTCGTCTATCGCGGCTGCTCCATCATCACATCGCACCTTCTCCTTAACTCGACCTCCCGGCGCTGACGGTGCTCCATCCCGCACCCCCATGGAGCGGCTACCTTGAAGCCGGCGCCACGGGCGACATCTTCATGGTGGCTCTCCCCCAGTGCGAGGCCCCTTCGGTGGCGGCGTCCATACCAACCGGATCTACTACTGCTGCTCCGGCTCTCGCTCGATCGCTCGCTCGCCCAGCTGCTGCTGCTGCTCTCCCCCTTGCTCGTGCTGCTGCTCTGCTCTGATTAAGCCACACTTCAGTCAACTGAATCGACTTTTGGGTCAGTCGATTTTCAGGGGTTGAGGGGGGGGGGGGGGCTCGCCGGAGTTAAGGAAGAACCACCCGCAGCGGGGACGGGGGCTCACCGGAGAGGTACCCCACTATCTATCTTAGGGTTCAGGGTGGGGGGCCTAGAGGGCTGGCCGGGGCGGCGGTGGCGAGTTGTCTCGGGGCGGCGAGGCGGCGCTGGGGCTGGCGGTTCGGCCGGTGGTGGCTGGCGGCTCAGCGGGGTGCAGGTTGAAGATGAACTGCAGGCACTCCCTAAACTACATGTCAAGTGCCTCTCTGCTACCATTGCGTTCAGTTTCGACAGTAGCATTCAGATTCCACAGTAAATTTCAGTTTCGACAGTTAAGTTCAGAGTCAACAGTTTTTACCTCATCTGTTGTAGTCAGGTGGTTTTTGGTGATGTTAATTTTACATCCATTTTACATCATCTATTGGAGCTGCTATGAGAATCCCACTTGAGATTGACGATGTTTGTCTTGTGCTGCTTCAGCCTTGACGTCTTACGGCTCATCAGAGCTGCTCCAACGACAGAACGATCCATCACAACAGAGCAGTGCCCTGGACGTCGTCTACAGATTCCTCAGATCTTCCTCCACACCTCCGACAGCCACCTCTGCCTCAACTGCTTCAGCGACCAACCAATGATGCTGAGGTCGACACGGCTACGGCAAAGAGGTTGTACACTTGTTGCATCACTTATTACTATACATTCACGTCGATCCATTAGGGCTATTTTGGTTCAACAGAAAAACATCGATCCACTGGTTGTTACCATCACTCTAAATTTCTGCATGCTCTCCTTACATAATCTCACCATATTTTTTTTGTATGCATGTCAGATATTGTACACAGTCATGCTGAACATGTAGAGAAAAAGAGAAGAGTTTTCCGCGGCAATACAATGTCATGCAGACATCGCTAGATGGTGGGTTCAATGGCAAACCCTCCCCACCCCTCTCTAGATTGTAATCCAGAGGAAGATAACTGTTCTGAGGCGGATTCGGACGCCGCTGACCACTCCTATTTACCCCCCAAGGTGTTTGCTCTACCTTGGCATGATGATGTTAGTCATATCATGCATATGTTGCCTTGCAGTGCCTACTTCTGACATCATATATGGGAATTATGCAGTCTCATATCATATATTCCTTTAGACATGTTCTGTAATGCCACCTGTTTAGTTTCTATATCATATATGGGAATTATGCAGTCTCATATCTTTTAGCCAGCCATAATATATGTGAAATGTGCAATGCCATCCTGTTTAACCAGGCATCATATATTTGAATGATATCTTGCCCATCCTTTTCTTCATTACATTTCCATTTGTCGACAATGTTTGTACACTAAACTACTCTCCCTGTGAATCAGCCATTTAGGTGGGAGATGGAAAAATCTGGAGTGAAAACAAGGCCTTCAGAGCAGACAGTGCTACCTGTCGAAGCAGATCTCTTATTGGGTCACGATAGCTCCTCGGAGATGGATTCAGAGACAGATGACCAGTCCTATCCCCCCACTGAGGTGTATGCTCTAACTTGGCACGGTTATACTGCTCATATCATGCATACAGTGTCTTGCATTGCATAGTTTAGACATCATATACACAATATTCAACACCATGTTCTTAGTTCAGACATCATATTGAATGCCCTTTGTTTAGCATATAAATCACATATGTGAATTAAATGATGCGATCCTGATTACTTAGATAACATGTAGGTGAATTATGTCATGCGATCTTGTTTAGTTATTCATCATATCTTTTAATTATGTTATGCTATACTATCCAGTTTAGATAGAGATCATATATGTGAAATTATGTCATGCTATCCATTTTAGTTAAACAATATACATGTCAAGTATTTCATGCCCTCTTTTCCCCACACTATCTATTGCATCTGTCTCTCATACAATGTCTGGACATTCAACTATGTTTCCTGTTTATCAGCCATTTGAATTGGAGCGGGTGATGCCAGTATCTAGCGGAGTAAAAACACGGTCTTCAAATAAAACAGTGCTACCTCTTGGTGGAGATAGCACCCCGGTTGTACATGCACAAGAACCAGCCCTACCACACATAACCCAAACTCTCGCAGATTGTACCCCTACTAGATGGATAGAGAACCAGCTTCACCCAATCTAACCCCAACCCCAGCCGATAGTAACCCAGTTCTTGTTGACACAACACCATCTCCACCACAAAGCTCCCAAACAAGAGCAGTTAGTAAGGCAGCTCCAGTGCCCAAAGGGCTAGTACTATCACGGCGAACCCCAACTCCACCAGTTAGTACGCCTATTCCTGTGGAGGAAGCACAACCAGCTAGTCGTAGTTTAGCATCTATCGCATTTGATGTTGTTAAATCGTATGTGTGTATCTTCCCATCTTGGAAATATTATACTGAAGATGAAGGAAAATGCCAGTTGCGGGTGTTTGTCCAGGAGTTATGTGTAAGTAATGTTATTCATGGCAATTACTTTGCTTCGTCCCATACATCCTACCTCCATGATGGTTATAATACAGCAAATTTTCCCATTTTTCTCTGTAGAGAATGACCGATTTGGAAACTCGGGATGAGGTAACCTGTGCTAATACCTCTTCTATCTTCAAGAATGCTTGGTGGCAGTATCGGAATTACCTGAAGAAAACGTACTTCACCGGCAAAGAAACTCATCAAATTCCCTTACGTTCTCCTGAGACACATTTACTGGACGATGACTGGGAACGCCTTGTTCTGTACTGGTCCCGAAGCAAGAATGTGGTAAGGTCTATGAGCTCATTTTCTATTTTTAAGTATTATATTATTGTGTTTTACTGTACTCTGTTCATGTAGAACAAGTGCCTAAACCTGAAGAACAACTGTTCTAATTTAAGATTCCATTGCTACCATAGGACATAGATATATGTTTGTTTGATTCTTTTATTATGTACTAGTACTTGGCAATAGAAGACTTGGTAGTTTAATCCTGTCCACCTTACTAATGAACTGGTTCACCGAAATGAGTTTCATATACTAGTACATGCTAAAATTGTTATGTGTTTGCTTGTTTCTTCTGTTAGAATGCTGACAGAATATTGGGGAAGAGTGCCTTATTAAGCAACGGTAAAGGAAGTAATGCAGATAAGGTTCAGGATAGTGACACATCCTGTCTTGCTTTAGTGTTGGAGTTACTGGCCACTACCGCTTGCACAAGCTATTCAAACTCACTGTCTAAATCAGTTCGGTTTCTTGAGTCTCAACTACAAGCTGAAAGACATCGATCAGCTGTGCTACGACAAGAAGCGGAAGGACTGCGGAAGTCCCTGGAGCATTCAGATGCATACTTACTGGTGCAACAGCAAGCGTTGCAGGATTTTAGCGCCAAACAAGACAAAGCTAATCAGCTTGCGAAGCTTATTGCCAGCATGGTGGATACCCAGGATAACATTTCTTGAGCTCTTCTGAAGTTGTTTCAGTTATGCTCTTGTTTTGCTGCCACGTTTATTTGCACTGGTGGCCAATTTTGACGGCCAGTGTATATGATATGCTGCTTTGTTCCCTATATTTGCACTGGTGGCGAACTTTGATGCCCAGTGGATGTAATATGTGTAATAGCCATGATAGCCTAGCGTTAGTTGCTTGCTTATTTATTTCCTTGTTGTCTTGTTTATTTGTTTGCTTGTAGTCATTGCAGTTCTTTTTCCGCGGTTAACTAGTGGCTGCAACAACCTATTTTTTAAAACTAGGCCACAATAACCATGGGCTAATATTTACTGTAGTGACACTGGGCCTCCTACGGGCCGTAGAAACAGTGGGCCTTCTACGGGACGTAGAAACAATAGGCCTTCTACGGGCCGTAGAAACAATGGGCCTTCTACGGGCCGTATCATCAATGGGCCTTATACGGGCTGTATGATCGATTTGCCAAACATGGGCCAATAACAGGCTGCATTATGGCCGTAAACGGGCTAGAGTTGGAATCATCCGTTCATGGGCCGACCATAACGGGCCATCATTAATAGGCCGTATTTGATGACGCTATGAAAACGGCCCAACGTATTAACGGACCACAAACGGGCCGACTGTAACCACGGGCTGAATTTGGCCCACAAGCAGAAAATGACAGTAACGGGCCGTAAGTAAACGAATGCTAGAAATGAGCCCAAGAATAAATGGGCTCTGAGAAGGCCGAAAGATAGCATGGGCTGGAAACAGACCAACGGAATAACGGGCCGTTAATGGGTATAACGTAATACACTATTCATTACGGGCCGTTAATAGGCCAAGAGTTACATAGGGCCTCATATGGGCCGAAAGATGTCATGGGCCATACATGGGCCAGAAGTGAAAACGGGCTGGAATCATATTGGATGGCCCAGATGACGCTACTGGGCCTAATTCAGATAGGGCGTAATGGGCCTTGGGTTAGCGGGTTGTAAATGGGCTATATGCGAATAGGCCGTTAACAGGCTTTCCATGGGCCGGCCCGCCACCTTTTGACCAAGTCAAATGGGCCGACCTTTTCACAGGAATGGGCCTCTGTTGGGCCGTGCCACGTGTCGACGTATCATAGGCGCCTATCTGACCCACTGACGAGCTGACACATGTTTCGTCCGGCCAATAAGAATTTTACACATGGAAATTTCCCATTGGTTGGGGCTGTTAACAGGTTATCGGATCCAAAACCCGACCCGATAGCTTAACGATGTTCCGTTACGGTGGATGCCACGTGTCAGTCACCCTTGACGAAAGCACTTCTGTGACACGCAATTTATCAATATGGAAGTGGACAATTCCATGATGATAGTTTTGGTAATGTCTTGGAACACTTCTACGACAGCACAGGTATGACTATCTTGATTCTGTCATAAATTTTTCATGGATGTACATGCATGACAAAAAACGCGACCTACTGTGACAAACACGTATCATCACGGAAGTGTATTTTTTTATAGTGCCCCCTTGGTTGCCCCTCCTCCCCTCCAACCTATATATATATATATATATATATATATATATATATATGTGTGTGTGTGTGTGTGTGTGTGTGTGTGTGTGTGTGGTGGGGGCACCGCTAGGACACACACCAACAATTATTAGCTGTGTGCGGCGCCCCCTCCACATTTTACGCCTCCAGTCATATCTTCGTACTGCTTAGGCGAAGCCCTGCGCGGATCACTTCACCATCACCGTCACCACGCCGTCGTGTTGATGGAATTCATCTACTTCCTCGACACTTTGCTAGATCAAGAGTTCGAGGGACGTCATCGAGCAGAACGTGTGCAGAACTCGGAGGTGCCGTACGTTCGGTGCTTGATTGGTCAGAACGAGAAGAAGTTCAACTACATCAACCGCATTGTCAAACGCTTCCACTTTCGGTCTACGAGGGTACATCGACACACTCTTCCCCTCTCGTTTCTATGCATCTCCTAGATAGATCTTACGTGAGCGTAGGATTTTTTTTTTTGAAATTGCATGTTACGTTTCCCAACAGTGGCATCAGAGCCAGGTCTATGCGTAGATGGTATGCACGAGTAGAACACAAAGAGTTGTGGGCAGTGATCGTCATACTGCTTAACACGAATGTCTTATTTTGATTCGGTGGTATTGTCGGATGAAGCGTCCCGGACCAACCTTACATGACCACGTTCATGATACTGGTTCCACTGATAGACATGCAACTAGTTTTGCATAAAGGTGGCTGGCGGGTGTCTGTTTCTCCAACTTTAGTTGAACCGAATTTGACTGCGGTCGGTCCTTGTTGAAGGTTAGAACGGCAAACTTGATAAATTACCATTGTGTTTTTGATGCGTAGGTAAGACCGGTTCTTGCTAGAAGCCCATAGCTGCCACATAAAACTTGCAACAACAAAGTAGAGGACGTCTAACTTATTTTTGCAGGGCATGTTGTGATGTGATATTGTCAAGACATGATGTGATATACGTTATTGTATGAGATGATCATGTTTTGTAAAAGTTACTGGCAACCGGAAGGAGCCTTATGGCTATCTCTTTATAGTATGAAGTGCAAACGACATGTAATTGCTTTACTATATCACTATGTGTGAGCGATAGTTGTAGAAGCAATAGTTGGCGAGATGACCACGACGCTATGAGGAGATCAAGGTGCCAAGACGGTGACGATGGAGATCACGACGGTTCTTTGGAGATGGAGATCAAAGGCACAAGATGATGATGGCCATAACATGTCACATATTTTGATTGCATGTGATGTTTATCTTTTATGCATCTTATTTTGCTCAGTATGGTGGTAGCATTATAAGATGACCCCTCACTAAAATTTGAAGGTATAAGTGTTCTCCCTGAGTATGCACCATTGCTACAGTTCTTCGTTTCGAGACACCACGTGATGATCGGGTGTGATAGACTCTATGTTCACATACAACGGTTGCAAGACAGTTTTGCACATGCGGAATACTCGGGTTAAACTTGACGAGCCTAGCATGTACATACATGGCCTCAGAGCACTGGACACCGAAAGGTCAAACGTGAATCATATAGTAGATATGATCAACATAGAGATGTTCACCATTGATGACTACTCCATCTCACGTGATGATCGGACATGGTTTAGTTGATTTGGATCACGTATCACTTAGATGACTTGAGGGATGTCTATCTAAGTGGGAGTTCTTAAGTAATTTGATTAATTGAACTTAATTTATCATTAACCTAGTCCTGATAGTATTTGCATATCTACTATTGTAGATCAATAGCTCGCGTTGTAGATTGATACATCTCCGTCGTATCTATAATTTTTGATTGTTCCATGCCAATATTATACAACTTTCATATACTTTTGGCAACTTTTTATACTATTTTTGGGACTAACATATTGATCCAGTGCCCAGTGCCAGTTACTATTTTTTGCATGTTTTCTGTCTCACAGAAAATCCATATCAAACGGAGTCCAAATAGGATAAAATGGACGGGATCTTTTTTGGAATATATGTGATTTTTGGGAAGTGAAATCAACACGAGACGATGCTCGAGGGGCCCACGAGGCAGCAGGCGCGCCCTAGGGGGCAGGCGCGCCCCTGACCCTCGTGGACACCCCGTAAGGCGGTTGATGCCCTTCTTTCGCCGCAAGAAAGCTAATATCCGGATAGAGACCGTGTTAAAATTTCTGCCCAATCAGAGTTACGGATCTCCGGGAATATAAGAAACGGTGAAAGGGTAGAATTTGAGAATGCAAAAACAGAGAGAGACATATCCAATCTCGGAGGGGCTCTCGCCCCTCCCATGACATGGAGGCCATGGACCAGAGGGGAAACCCTTATCCCATCTAGGGAGGAGGTCAAGGAAGAAGAAGAAGGAGGGGGGCTCTCTCTCCCTTGCTTCCGATGGCACCGGAGTGCCACCGAGGGCCATCATCATCACCGCAATCTTCACCAACAACTTCACCGCCATCATCACCAACTCTTCCCCCCTCTATGCAGCGGTGTAACCTATCTCTTACCAGCTATAATCTCTACTTAAACATGGAGCTCAACACTATATATTATTTCCCAATGATGTATGGCTATCCTATGATGTTTGAGTAGATCCGTTTTATCCTATGGGTTATTTAATGATCGTGATTGGTTTGAGTTGCATGTTTTATGATGTCTACTACACAACCTTCTTCTTGTAGACGTTGTTGGGCCTCCAAGTGCAGAGGTTTGTAGGACAGTAGCAAATTTCCCTCAAGTGGATGACCTAAGGTTTATTAATCCGTAGGAGGCGTAGGATGAAGATGGTCTCTCTCAAGCAACCCTGCAACCAAATAACAAAGAGTCTCTTGTGTCCCCAACACACCCAATACAATGGTAAATTGTACAGGTGCACTAGTTCGGCGAAGAGATGGTGATACAAGTGGTATATGGATGGTAGATAAAGGTATTTGTAATCTGAAAATATAAAAACAGCAAGGTAACGAATGATAAAAGTGAGCGTAAACGGTATTGCAATGCTAGGAAACAAGGCCTAGGGTTCATACTTTCGCTAGTGTAAGTTCCCTCAACAATACTAACATAATTGGATCATAAAACTATCCCTCAACATGCAACAAAGAGTCACTCCAAAGTCACTAATAGCGGAGAACAAAAGAAAAGATTATGGTAGGGTACGAAACCACCTCAAAGTTATTCTTTCCAATCAATCCGTTGGGCTATTCCTACAAGTGTCACAAACAGCCCTAGAGTTCATACTAGAATAACACCTTAAGACACAAATCAACCAAAACCCTAATGTCACCTAGATACTCCAGTGTCACCTCAAGTATCCGTGGGTATGATTATACGATATGCATCACACAATCTCAGATTCATCTATTCAACCAACACAAAGGACCTCAAAGAGTGCCCCAAAGTTTCTACCGGAGAATCACGACGAAAACGTGTGCCAACCCCTATGCATAGGTTCCCAATGTCACGAAACCCGCAAGTTGATCACCAAGACATAGATCAAGTGTTCTCAAATCTATAAAGACTCAATCTGATAAGATTACTTCAAAGGGGAAACTCAATTTATTACAAGAGAGAAGAGGGGGAGGAGAAACATAGGATCCAACTATAATAGCAAAGCTCGCGATACATCAAGATCGTATCATCTCAAGAACACGAGAGAGAGAGATCAAACACATAACTACTGGTACATACCCTCAGCCCCGAGGGAGAACTACTCCCTCCTCGTCATGGAGAGCACCGGGATGATGAAGATGGCCACCGGAGAAGGATTGCCCCCTCCGGTAGGGTGCCGAAACGGGTCTAGATTGGTTTTTGGTGGCTACGGAGGCTTCTGGCGGTGGAACTCCCGATCTAATCTCTGTTCTGGAAGTTTTAGGTTACGTAGGTATATTTGGGTGCAGGAGGTACGTCGGTGGACCGAAGGGGGGGGCACGAGGCAGGGGGCGCGCCCCTGCCCTCGTGAGCTCCTCCTTCATCTTCTGATGTAGGGTCCAAGTCTATCCGGTAGGTTTCCTTCCAAAAATAACTTCTCCAGTTGATTTCGTTCCATTTCGACTCCGTTTGATATTCCTTTTCTTCGAAACACTAAAATAGGCAAAAAAAACAGCAAATCTGGGTTGGGCCTCCGGTTAATAGGTTAGTCTTGAAAGTAATATGAAAGTGGAAAATAAAGCCCAATATTGCCCAAAACAGTAGATAATATAGCATGGAGCAATCAAAAATTATAGATACGTTGGAGACGTATCAAGCATCCCCAAGCTTAATTCCTGCTCGTCCTCGAGTAGGTAAATGATAAAAGAAAGAATTTTTGGTGTGGAATGCTAGTTGGCATAATTTCAATGCAATTCTTCTTAATTGTGGCATGAATATTCAGATCCATGAGATTCAAGACAAAAGTTCACACTGACATAAAAATGATAATACTTCAAGCATACTAACTAAGCAATTATGTCTTCTCAAAATAACATGGCCAAAGAAAGTTATCCCTACAAAATCATATAGTCTGGCTATGCTCCATCTTCACTACACAAAATATTTAAATCATGCACAACCCCGATGACAAGCCAAGCAATTGTTTCATACTTTTGACATTCTCAAAACTTTTTCAATCTTCACGCAATACATGAGCGTGAGCCATGGATATAGCACTATAGGTGGAATAGAGTGGTTGTTGTGGAGAAGACAAAAAGGAGAAGATAGTCTCACATCAACTAGGCGTATCAACGGGCTATGGAGATGCCCATCAATAGATATCAATGTGAGTGAGTAGGGATTGCCATGCAACGGATGCACTAGAGCTATAAATGTATGAAAGCTCAAAAAGAAACTAAGTGGGCATGCATCCAACTTGCTTGCTCACGAAGACCTAGGGCATTTTGAGGAAGCCCATCATTGGAATATACAAGCCAAGTTCTATAATGAAAGATTCCCACTAGTATATGAAAGTGACAACATAGGAGACTCTCTATTATGAAGATCATGGTGCTACTTTGAAGCACAAGTGTGGTAAAAGGATAGTAGCATTGCCCCTTCTCTCTTTTTCTCTCATTTTTTTATTTGGGCCTTTTTTATGGCCTCTTTTTTTATTTGGGCTTCTTTGGCCTCTTTTATTTATTTATTTTCGTCCGGAGTCTCATCCCAACTTGTGTGGGAATCATAGTCTCCGTCATCCTTTCCTCACTGGGACAATGCTCTAATAATGATGATCATCACACTTTTATTTACTTACAACTCAAGAATTACAACTGGATACTTAGAACAAAATATGACTCTATATGAATGCCTCCGGCGGTGTACCAGGATGTGCAATGACTCATGAGTGACATGTATGAAAGAATTATGAACGGTGGCTTTGCCACAAATACGATGTCAACTACATGATCATGCTAAGCAATATGACAATGATGGAGTGTGTCATAATAACGAACGGTGGAAAGTTGCATGCCAATATATCTCGGAATGGCTATGGAAATGCCATAATAGGTAGGTATGGTGGCTGCTTTGAGGAAGGTATATGGTGGGTGTATGATACTGGCGAAAGATGCGCAGTATTAGAGAGGCTAGCAATGGTGGAAGGGTGAGAGTGCGTATGATCCATGGACTCAACATTAGTCATAAAGAACTCATATACTTATTGAAAAAATCTACAAGTTATCAAAGCAAAGTATTACGCGCATGCTCCTAGGGGGATAGATTGGTAGGAAAAGACCATCGCTCGTCCCCGACCGCCACTCATAAGGAGGACAATTAATAAATAAATCACGCTCTGACTTCATCACATAATGGTTCACCATACGTGCATGCTACGGGAATCACAAACTTGAACACAAGTATTTCTCAAATTCACAACTACTCAACTAGCATGACTCTAATATCACCATCTTCATATCTCAAAACAATCATCAAGCATCAAACTTCTGTTAGTATTCAAAACACTCATAAGAGAATTTTATTATTAATCTTGTATACCTAGCATATTAGGATTTTAAGCAAATTACCATGCTATTTAAGACTCTCAAAATAATATAAGTGAAGCATGAGATTTCATCTATTTCTTCAAAATAAAACCACTACCATGCTTTAAAAGGTATAAGTGAAGCACTAGAGCAAATGACAAACTACTCCGAAAGATATAAGTGAAGATCAATGAGTAGTCGAATAATTATGCAACTATGTGATGACTCTCTAACATTTAAGAATTTCAGATCTTGGTATTTTATTCAAACAGGAAGCAAAGCAAAATAACATGACATTCTAAGAATGGCAAACATCATGTGAAGAAGCAAAATCTTAGGATCAACCGAAACTAACCGATAATTGTTGAAGAAGAAAGGTGGGATGCCAACCGGGGCATCCCCAAGATTAGATGCTTGATACTTCTTGAATATTATCTTGGGATGCCTTGGTCATCCCCAAGCTTGAACTTTTGTGTCTTCTTAATTCCTCTCATATCACGGTCTCCCTAAATCTCAAAAGCTCCATCCACACAAAACTCAACAAGGACTCGTGAGATAAGTTAGTATAAACCATTGCAAAAACCTTATCATACTCTACTGTAGGAAATAACTAAAATTATTATTCAACATTGCATACTAAATTCCTCTGCATATTTAATAGTCCTATCCTCAAATAGAATCATTAAAGAAGCAAACATATGCAAACAATGCAAACATAACAGCAATCTGCCTAAACAGGATAGTCTGTAAAGAATGCAGCAACATCAATACTTACCTAGCTCCAAAAATTATAAAATAAAATTCCCACTGTATTAAATATATCAGAGCTTAATATGCAAAATGTTTCAACATTTTATCACATTCTGACTTTTCTAGGGAATTATTGCAACAGCGGTAAACTTTCTGTTTTCAAACAGCAACATGTATGCTTGTAACATAGGCATAGTAAAGGCTATCAATGCCAGTTTTATTGAAATAAAAGATGCAAAAAATTGTTCTAAATAACAGAAAGCAAATCCTAACAAAATAAATTGACGCTCCAAGCAAAACACATATCATGTGGCGAATAAAAATATAGCTCCAAGTAAAGTTACCGATGAACGAAGACGAAAGAGAGGATGCCTTCCGGGGCATCCCCAAGCTTAGGCTCTTGGTTGTCCTTGAATATTACCTTGGGGTGCCTTGGGAATCCCCAAGCTTAGGCTCTTGCCACTCCTTATTCCATAGTCCATCGAATCCTTACCCAAAACTTGAAAACTTCACAACACAAAACTTAACCGAAAACTCGTAAGCTCCGCTAGTATAAGAAAATAAATCACCACTTCAAGGTACTGTAATGAACTCATTCTTTATTTATAATGGTGTTAAACCTACTGTATTCCAACTTCTATATGGTTCATAAACTATTTTACTAGCCATAGATTCATCAAAATAAGTAAACAACACATGAAAAACAGAATCTGTCAAAAACAGAAAAGTCTGTAGTAATCTGGATCAAACGTATACTTCTGGAACTCATAAAATTCTCAAAAAATTGCTTGATCTGAGGAATTTATCTACTAATCATATTCAAAAATAATTAACTAAATAGCACTCTCCAAATAAAAATGGCAGCAGTTCTCTTGAGCGCTAGAGTTTCGGTTTTTTACAGCATGATCAACAAGACTTTCCCCAAGTATTCCCAAAGGTTCTACTTGGCACAAACACTAATTAAAAGCATAAAACCACATCTAAACAGAGGCTAGATGAATTATTTATTACTAAAAAGGATCAAAAAGCAAGGAACAAAAATAAAATTGGGTTGCCTCCCAACAGGCGCTATTGTTTAATGCCCCTAGCTAGGCATGATGATTTCAATGATGCTCACACAAAGGATAAGAATAGAAACATAAAGAGAGAATCATGAACAATATTATTAGCATGTTTAAGTCTAACCCACTTCCTATGCATAGGGATTTTGTGAGCAAACAACTTGTGTGAACAAGAATCAACTTGCATAGGAAGGTAAAACAAGCATAACTTCAAAATTTTAAGCACATAGAGAGGAAACTTGATATTATTGCAAGTCCTACAAGCATATGTTCCTCCCTCATAATAATTTTCAGTAGCATCATGAATGAATTCAACAACATAACCATCACCTAAAGCATTCTTTTCATGATCTACAAGCATAGAAAATTTACTACTCTCCACACAAGCAAAATTCTTCTCATGAATAATAGTGGGAGCAAATTCAACAAAATAACTATCATGTGATTGAAAATTAAGATCAAGATGACAAGTTTCACGGTTATTGAGGGAGTCCTGGATTAGGGGGTGTTCGGATATCCGAACTATACCTTCAAGCCGGACTCCTGGACTATGAAGATACAAGATTGAAGACTCCGTCCCATGTCCGGAAGGGACTTTCCTTGGCGTGGAAGGCAAGCTTGGCGATACGGATGTTCAGATCTCCTACCATTGTAACCGATTCTATGTAACCCTAACCCTCTCCGGTGTCTATATAAACCGGAGGGTTTTAGTCCGTAGGACAACATACACATCAACAATCATACCATAGGCTAGCTTCTAGGGTTTAGCCTCTCTGATCTCGTGGTAGATCTACTCTTGTACTACCCATATCATCAATATTAATCAAGCTGGACGTAAGGTTTTACCTCCATCGAGAGGGCCCGAACCTGGGTAAAACTTCGTGTCCCTTGCCTCCTGTTACCATCTGTCCTAGACGCACAGTTCGGGACCCCCTACCCGAGATCCGTCGGTTTTGACACCAACATTGGTGCTTTCATTGAGAGTTCCTCTGTGTCGTCGCCATCAGGAAGGATGCCTCGCCCCGTCTTTAAAGACAGCACCGTTGCTAAGGGAGCTTTGGCTGTCGGCCAAACCCTCTGGCTAGGTGGTTTTCTTATGACCACATGTTCGGCTTCTGCGCCGACGATGACCTCTCGAGCCATCGAAAACAATCTTCATGTCAACTCGGAACTTGCCGAGCAGTTAGATCCAATAGAGCTTTCCTCCATAAACAAGCTCTTGGATCGCTTCGCCTCCCTAGGAGTCGCTACGGATTACGACCGGATTGGGCCTAAAACCGATCTGAGAGAGATTAACTCTCCCCAAGCCACCCATCACGTTGCCGTGGTAGAGGGAAAGTGAGGCGACCCTTCATCTATCTTAAGGACTCGCTACGTCCGGATTCCCGATCCCTCCAAGCCGGATGTTCGCGGAGGGGAGGATATCACTCAAGACCTGAACCTAGAATCAGGCGACGGACTGGATTCATTGGACGACATCCAGGAATCCAAATTTTCGAGTTTGGAAATTCCTCGGCCTCTGAGCCTCAGAAGGGGTAAGGCTTCGGATTTAATTCCACCCACCCACCTGAACATTAGCGATCTATCCCAAATCAGGCAAGAGCCCAAAGAAATAGTACATCATTACTGGGCCAGATTCCTTCTAGTTATGAATAGGATAAAGGGCTACCGCGAGGAAGACGCAATTTCATTCTTCTGCAATAATTGCACGGACAAGGGAATACTCAACGCCATAAGTCGCCGTGATATTACATGCTTCGCTGACTTAGCGTCCATAGTACGAAAGTACTGTGCGATGGAAAGCGCCCGGAAAACCGAAACAAAATTTTGGGACAATCCGGCCCTTAAGGCAAGCCCAGTCCGAAATAAAAGGGTGCATCATCGCCAGACACCCGGGTCAAACACCAAAAGGCAAAAACCCTCTACAGGGCATGGAACCGTACTGGAAGGATGGCTTAATGGACCCTGTAAAATTCATAGTACAGAGGACGCCACACCAACTCACAGCCTTAGAGCATGTTGGATACATCGGCAGGTGGCCAAAATTGGCGAAAACCTCCTAATTCCGGAGGCCACAGAAAGCCACCCCAGAGACACCAATACGGTATTAACAGTCTTCGAGACCTTCGCATCAAATAATATGCGAAAAAGGACAATCCGCAGTCTAGCTGAAGTCTACCAAGTAGCAACAATAAACCCATGGAGTGACACGGCCATCACCTTTAACGACAGTGATGAACCTAAATTCCGAACAGCCCGAGCACCAGCTGCATTGGTCCTCTGTCCAATAGTGGACGTCTTTCGTCTTACCAAGGTACTCATGGACGGCGACAGCGGATTGAACCTCATTTATGAGGAAACTCTTCAAAAAATGGATATAGACTGGAACCGCATCATGTGAAGTAGCACAACCTTTAGAGGAATAATCCCCAGTCGGGAAGCGTGCTGTACAAGAAAAATCACACTAGATGTGGTGTTCGGCACGTCGGACAATTACAGGTCCGAAGAGGTCACGTTCCATGTGGCCCCGTTCAGCAGCGGTTATCACGCTTTGCTAGGGCGGGAAGCATTCACAATCTTCCAAGCAATACCCCATTACAGGTACATGAAGCTCAAGATGGCCGGGCCTAACGGGATCATCACTCTCACTAGTGACCCGGACATAGCACTCCACGCCGAAAACAAGACAGCCGCACTAGCCCTCGAGGCACTATCCGAAGCCCTAGTGGCTGAGGAGCTGACTGCGCTGCGCTCTACGGTGAATAGGGACGATGTGGTACTCGAAAAAAGATCCAAATCCACCTCCTTTAAACCAGCGGACGAAATAGTCAAATTCCAAGTCCATCCAACGGACCCCAATAAAACAACTTCCATCGGGGCACAGTTAAACCCTGATGTCGACGCCGCATTGCGAGAGTTCCTACGAGAGAACTGGGACATTTTCGCCTGGCACCCTTCAGACATGCCAGGAATCCCACGCAGGCTGGCCGAGCACAGCTTAAATATCCAAACAGGATTCAAACCTGTCAAACAGGCTCTCCGGCGTTTTTCCGAACCTAAGAGACAGGCTATGGGAGAGGAGCTAGCAAAGCTATTAGAGGCCGAATTCATCAGAGATATAAAACATCCGGACTGGCTAGCAAACTTGGTGATGGTACCAAAGAAGGACAAATTCTAGCGCCTGTGTGTTGATTTTAAAGACCATAACAAGGCTTGCCCAAAGGATCCCTTCCCCCTCCCCCGCATCGATCAAATTATTGATGCGACAGCAGGAAACGATTCGTTGTGTTTCCTCCACGCATATTCTGGCTACCATCAAATCAAGATGGCAGAACCAGACCAAGCCGCAACGGCATTTATCACACCGTACGGGCCATTCTGCTTCAACACGATGCCCTTCGGGCTCAAAAACGCCGGCGCAACATATCAGCGCATGATTCACACATGTTTGGCAAGCCAGATCGGTAAAACAGTGGAGGCATACGTAGATGATGTGGTCGTCAAAACAAGACATGTTGAATCTCTAGTAGACGACTTGAGACTCACATTTGATAATCTCCAAACATACGACATCAAGCTCAACCCGGAAAAATGCGTTTTCGGTGTTCCAGCCGGAAAGCTCTTGGGCTTCATTGTATCCAGCAGAGGAATTGAAGCAAATCCAGCCAAGATCCGAGCTCTATCACAACTAGATATCCCAAAGAACCTCAAACAAATACAAAAGTTAACCGGATGTGTGGCGGCTCTAAGCCGCTTTATCTCCCGCTTAGGAAAAAAGGCCCTTCCCCTTTACCGCCTCCTTCGGCGCACCGAACACTTCAAATGGACGGACGCAGCCACGGCCAAACTCGACAAAATAAAAGCCATACTAGCAACAAACCCAGTCCTGGTCGCGCCAAACACCGGCGAACCAATGCTATTGTACATCGCAGCAACACATCAGGTGGTAAGCACAGTGCTCGTCGTTGAACGAGAAGCGGACGGACACAAATTCCCCCTTCAAAGGCCGGTCTATTATGTGTCCACTATCCTCACTCCCTCCAAATCACGGTACACGCATTATCAAAAGATTGCGTACGCGGTATTCATGGCATCCTGGAAGCTACGACACTACTTTCAAGAGTGTTCAATAACAGTAGCCTCGGAAGTACCACTTAACGACATTATAAACAACCGCGATGCAACGGGCTGGATTGCGAAATGGGCTATCGAGCTCCTCCCGTTCGACATAACTTATAAGCCATGACGAGCCATCAAGTCACAAGTTTCGGCGGACTTCATCGCAGAATGGACGGAGGCCGAACTCCCTAGAGAGTACGGCACATATTCAAATTGGATCATACATTTCGACGGCTCCAAAATGTTGGCTGGACTGGAGGCTGGTGTCATTTTGACGTCCCCCACAGGAGACACAGTTCAATATGTACTATAGATTCTGTACACGGACTCCAACAATGCAGCCGAATATGAGGCCCTTCTACATGGTCTCCGGATGGCAGTATCCATGGGCATCCAACGCCTAGAGGTGCGCGGGGACTCGAACCTCGCAATCTCCCAAATAAATGGAGACTTCGATGCCAAGGATCCGAAAATGGCAGCTTACCGCAACGCTGTCCTAAAAATGTCAGCTCGGTTCGAGGGACTTGAATTTCACCATATAGCCCGGGAAAATAATCAGGCAGCGAATGTCCTGGCACGCATCGGCGCAAAACGCGATGTAGTCCCCCCCCAACATCTTCTTGGAAAGTCTTTTCAAGCCATCCGTGGCATGGGAAGGGGAGCCGAACAATAACAGCCCGGACCCAACCGCACTGCCCGACACCGAACATTCTGACACAATTGGAGGCTCTGCCATTGAAATAACACCTTCAGCCCACGTAATAATGGCCGTCATCGCCCCGTGGACAGAACCATTCCTCGCCTACCTTACTAGGCAGGAACTCCCCGAGGACCAAAATGAGGCACGCTGCATAGTGCGGCGATCCAAAGCCTACAGAGTCCACGAGGGAGAGCTTTATAAGAAAAGCACTACCGGAGTCCTTCAAAGGTGCATCTCCGAAGAGGAGGGGCGGAATCTCCTGGCTGAAATCCATGCCGGACTCGGCGGTCATCACGCTGCAGCCCGGTCCCTGGTAAGCAAGGCCTTCCGTACAGGCTTTTATTGGCCGACGGCTCGGGCAGACGCTCAGGACTTAGTCCAACGATGCACCGGCTGCCAGCTCTTTGCAAACCAAAGCCATATGCCACCCACCGCCCTCCAAACTATCCCCATCACTTGGCCCTTTGCGGTCTGGGGGCTTGATATGGTTGGACACCTTCAAGGCGGAACCCACAAGCACAAATACTTACTGGTCATGGTGGATAAGTTCACCAAATGGATAGAAGCCAAGCCTGTTAAGACGGCCGGATCCGGACCTGTGATAGACTTCATATCCGGGGTCATACACCGTTACGACGTCCCCCATAGCATCATCACTGATAATGGCACGAACTTTATGGCCGACGAGGTAAAACTCTGGTGCAAAAACATGGGCATAAAGCTCGATTATGCTTCCGTCTATCACCCACAAACTAATGGCCAGGTCGAACGTGCAAATGGTCTTATCATGAGAGGTATCAAACCCAGACTAGTGCGGTCCCTCAAGGAATCTCACACGCACTGGGTAGAGGAGCTCGACTCCGTACTCTGGGGGCTGCGGACCACGCTGAATCGCACCACCGGATACACACCATTCTTCATGGTGTACAGCGCAGAGGCAGTTCTGCCTTGCGACATAATTCATGACTCACCTCGAGTGCGCATGTATGAGGAAAGAGAAGCCGAGCTCGATTGGCAGGACAGTTTGGACGCATTAGAGGAGGAGCATGACGTGGCGAAATCCCGTTCAGCATTCTATCAACAGCAAGCTCGAAGATACCAAAGCAGAGAAGTACGGACCAAAAATTACAACATTGGCGAATTATTTCTACGCCTGCTGGACAAGAAAAAGGACAAACTCAAGCCCAAGTGGGAAGGTCCCTTCATAATTGACCAAGTCCTGACTGGTGGACCGTACCGCCTGCGAAATGCATCGGATAACCGACTCGAGCCGAACCCATGGAATGCAGCCCGTCTTCGAAGATTCTATGCCTAGCGCCAGATCCTGTGTTCGTCTCCTTACTCTGTCCATTTTTTATATACTGTCCGTCTTACATTTCTCTCCTTCTCCCTTTTTCTCTCTCTTATAACCTTTAAAGGCTCACAAATTGACGCGCTATTCGCACTCAGTAAACCCGGGGGCTTCTTTAAACAGAAGCTTATTTATACGGGCTTCATGCCTAACACATGTGTCAAACTTCCGCATGTACCTTTTATTCACCATCATATGCATCGATATGACTTAAGTTTTGGCCAAGCTGGGTTGCCTGGCTCCTGTGCTTACCCCTACGTTCCCAATTATTCGACTAGGTGGTAAAGGGAGCACCTCTGCGATTGTTACTGCCGGATCAGCCGGACGTGTACCTCAGACTGGGTGAAGCCGAAAGCTAGCGTTCTTAAGAGAATATTCGGTCGGTGAACTAAAGATGATCTTTTTCTTTATCTATGTGCCCCCAGGCGTTTTTCCTACATTTCTTTTCGCAGCATGGACATGCACTTTAGGGCATGCCCCCCAGGGAAAGGAACCCCTAATGGAACTATTCTCCCTGGAAGATGTTTCTTACTAACCATGTAATATAACATAACTAGTCGGGCACTTGTCTATTCACGCACTAATGACCCCTACGCCTGGTCTCCACGCATTCCCCGGTTCCTATATAACCTCATGGGAATTCGGACACACTCCAGACCGTCAGGCCCCGAGGTTGAAGCGAAAAGGTCGGCCATGACAAATGATCTACAATCCGGCTAGAAGGCATTATAAATGTCAATTCGATTACATAGTCATTTTGACTGATTGTATTCCTCTTCAATACCATCTAACAGGCTGTCTAATTTACAGTCCTGCTGGGAGTACTTTGCGGCCAACTCTACTTGGCCGTATACTAAGCTTACAGGGATCTCCTTCCCATCGGGCCCTATAGGACCGACCTCGGCCATGTGGTTGGGGTCAGCCTTTGAGTACCGCGTCTTCACCATGGCCCAAGCCTCCCTAGCGCCTTGACGGCAGGCTGATATCTTCCACAATTGGAAGCGCCGCCATGCTCCCTTTAGCTTCTCCGCAAGCTCTCCAATACTTTCGGGCATGGAGACGGATGGCCACAGGGCCTGGGCGATGCCTCGCATCGCCTGCCGAACTCGATCGAGCAGTTGCGAGAGCTCGGGAAGAAGGTCACCCGTAGAACCAGGCATCTCCTCCGTCGGACGACCTGTTAACACACCTACAGACATTGCTCTATCACTTGACTTCCCCGCCGAACTTTCTTTCGAATGGTTCATTCAAGCACTTACTAAATATGCCGCGCCGAAGCCGCTGATTCTCCTTCACGGAGTCTGATAGCTGGGCACGAACATCTTTCAGCTCGACGCCCAGCCGGGTGTTGGCATCATGGAGAACATTCTTCTCCCCCATCACCTTTAATAGCACCCTCTCACCAGCCTTTAGCTGGCATAGGAGATGTTGCTTTTCCGGATTCAATCTGGCGCCATCTGCAATTTTATTTGTCAAATTCGCACCAAAGCCGTGCTTCGCAAAATACTTATCTTTCGAAATGTATATTACCAGAGGGGGCCTCCTTAGGCTCCCCTGCCACTGCTAGTGCGGCCTCCAGTTGGGCTTTGCACTCTTCCAGCTCCTGGGACTGTAGGGAATTCTTTTCTGTAAGAACCTGCATATCAAATGATCCTTAAACCAGTTATTCTAATTGTTTCAAGTCTCGGGGGCTACTGCTACATATATATTTACCAAAATTTTCTTACCCGTATGTCTTTTACATATTGCTCCATGGCTCTGGCTAGACCATTTTGAGCGGCACCGAGGTGCGCATCTCCCGAATTGAAGGCATCTAACGCCTCTTGGGAGAAGCAAGCGTCGTGAAGAATTGTCCGACGACGCCTGTGGTTCATGGCACTTTCCACCTCAGAGTTGGTGGCAGACAACCCATCCGCATCCTCCGTCGGAGGAACGTCCAGCACGCTCCTTGCGTTCACCTTCGCCCCCGGACCAGGCTTTGGAGCCTGGCTGGTGGAGGCGCGATTGGCAGCCTCTCCGGATATAGTCCGGCGAGGTCTCTTTGTCCTGAAGAGGGCGCGAGTGTCAAATGTGCCTTGAAGGTATAACAACTGGGATAGAGGGGCGCGCCATACCTTTGCGCTGATGCCTCGGTCCGGAATGCACCTCTTTTCTGCCCACGGGGCCCTGCGGCCCCTCGTTGGCTTGTCGCCGCAGGTTCGGCCTTCCGCCTCAACAACCTCCCCTGCAAAGTTCGGTTGCAATCAGGAAATTGAACATGCATGGACGGACCCCTATCCGGTGTACTGGGACTTCGATCTCAGGTACCTGGGGCGTCGGGATTAGCCCTGGGTAATCGGCCGTAATGGCCACAAAGGTATTGTCCTCGCTCAATTGATGGAACACTCCATCAATCAGCTCCACAGATATGTCCGGATCCTCTTGAGAGGCCGGGTCGAGAGACCGTCCTGGGTCCTCGGGTTGTGGAGGCGGGCTGCTTATTTCCTTAACAGCCCGGCGCAGTTCCTGTGTTGAGGTCATCAGACTAAGTATTTAACAATGGGAACGCTAAACGGATGAGCAAGTAGATGCGACCACTTACCTAGCTTGGGTGATTGTGCATAGATAATCCACCCTGTGGGTTAACGCGGAGAAATTCCTCCTCTTCTCCCTTGTACAAAGTGGACAAGATCTTTAATAGAGCGGCAACTGAATCTGGCCCTTTATGGCCGTAGCGGGTGGCGTCGTCCTCCCCGTTGAAATCCCACATGGTGTGGCTTCTATACTGAAGCGGCTGCACCCCCCGCATGATGCATTCGGCCATAACTCCGATCATGGTTAGTCTGGAATGGGCCAACAATCTTATTCGGCCCATCAGGTAAACGATGTTCCTGTCACTTTCCCTTTGAGGGTTCTGTGGACGCCAGCTTAGGCGCTTCTTTAAGGGAGCACTATCGAATTCTGGGAGGCCGATCCGGACAGGATCCGGCAGCGGGACGTGTTCTATATAGAACCATTCCGAGGGCCAATCTTCGGACGCCTTCTTTGGAGTTCCGGACAGATATCTGGTCCCGGTGATGCGCCATACTTCGTCTCCACCCACTTGATATATTGACCCTTTCTTGGAACGGGGCACGAGGCAAAACAGCTCCTTCCACAGTCCGAAATGAGCTTCAATACCCAAGAACAGCTCGCAAAGGGCTACAAAGCCCGTGAATGCAATACTGAGGCAGGCGTGAGATGATGTAGCTGGAGGCCGTAGAACTCCAGCAGCCCCTGGAGAAATGGGTGGATGGGAAATCCGAGCCCCCTTATTAAGTAAGGGACAAGGCACACCCGCTTTCCTTTGGATGGATTAGGGGCATTCTCTGCTTGCTCTCCGCCATTGTAGATGGCAAGACCGGCTCGAACCGGGACCATATAGGTCGGGGGAGAAATCCCTTGGTCTAGAGCGTCACTAGCTCGCTATGCAGAGTGGAACATCTCTCCCAATATCCAGGCTTAGGGCTGGAAGGGCGAGCGGAGGAGTTGCGGCGGCTGGCCATGGTGGAATGGACCTTTGCCTGATGCGCTCTGATGAACACTCATGGAGGGGAGAAGGTGTGGATTGGATCTTAATCCTCGTCCCCTTAAATAGGGCAGCTCATTTACGCGGCTAGGGGTGTGAACGAAAAAACACTCAGACTTTTCATATTCGTTTGACACGTGGGAAACGACCATTATTGGGCGTAGAAGCTAAGGAGTGCAACATCTACAAGAAACCGGACTTTATTCAAACAGGTACACAGAATTTGGAGGAGAACCCGCCTTGCAATGCCGAAGACAATCTGCGCGCCGGACTTATCGTCATTGAAGCCTGGTTCGGGAGCTACTGAGGGAGTCCTGGATTAGGGGGTGTTCGGATATCCGAACTATACCTTCAAGCCAGACTCCTGGACTATGAAGATACAAGATTGAAGACTTTGTCCCGTGTCCGGAAGGGACTTTCCTTGGCATGGAAGGCAAGCTTGGCGATATGGATGTTCAGATCTCCTACCATTGTAACCGATTCTATGTAACCCTAACCCTCTCCGGTGTCTATATAAACCGGAGGGTTTTAGTCCGTAGGACAACATACACATCAACAATCATACCATAGGCTAGCTTCTAGGGTTTAGCCTCTCTGGTCTCGTGGTAGATCTACTCTTGTACTACCCATATCATCAATATTAATCAAGCTGGACGTAGGGTTTTACCTCCATCGAGAGGGCCCGAACCTGGGTAAAACTTCATGTCCCTTGCCTCCTGTTACCATCGGGCCTAGACGCACAGTTTGGGACCCCCTACCCAAGATCCGCCGGTTTTGACACTGACAGTTATCATTATTCTTTAAAGCATACGTGTCATCACAATAATCATCATAGATAGGAGGCATTCTTTCATCATAGTGAATTTGCTCATCAAAGCTTGGGGGACAAAAAATATCATCTTCATCAAACATAGCTTCCCCAAGCTTGTGGCTTTGCATATCATTAGCATCATGGATATTCAAGGAATTCATACTAACAACATTGCAATCATGCTCATCATTCAAATATTTAGTGCCAAACATTTTATAGATTTATTCTTCTAGCACTTGAGCACAATTATCCTTTCCATCATACTCACGAAAGATATTAAAAAGGTGAAGCGTATGAGACAAACTCAATTCCATTTTTTATAGTTTTCTTTTATAAACTAAACTAGTGATAAAACAAGAAACTAAAAGACTCGATTGCAAGATCTAAAGATATACCTTCAAGCTCTAACCTCCCCGGCAACGGCGCCAGAAAAGAGCTTAGTTGACGGGGTGTGTTAGTGCTGCTTTCCTTGCCTCCCCGGCAACGGCGCCAGAAAAGAGCTTGATGTCTACTACACAACCTTCTTCTTATAGACGTTGTTGGGCCTCCAAGTGCAGAGGTTTGTAGGACAGTAGCAAATTTCCCTGAAGTGGATGACCTAAGGTTTATCAATCCGTAGGAGGTGTAGGATGAAGATGGTCTCTCTCAAGCAACCCTGCAACCAAATAACAAAGAGTCTCTTGTGTCCCCAACACACCCAATACAATGGTAAATTGTACAGGTGCACTAGTTCGGCGAAGAGATGGTGATACAAGTGGTATATGGATGGTAGATAAAGGTATTTGTAATCTGAAAATATAAAAACAGCAAGGTAACGAATGATAAAAGTGAGCGTAAACGGTATTGCAATGCTAGGAAACAAGGCCTAGGGTTCATACTTTCGCTAGTGTAAGTTCCCTCAACAATACTAACATAATTGGATCATAAAACTATCCCTCAACATGCAACAAAGAGTCACTCCAAAGTCACTAATAGCGGAGAACGAACGAAGAGATTATGGTAGGGTACGAAACCACCTCAAAGTTATTCTTTCCAATCAATCCGTTGGGCTATTCCTACAAGTGTCACAAACAGCCCTAGAGTTCGTACTAGAATAACACCTTAAGACACAAATCAACCAAAACCCTAGTGTCACCTAGAGACTCCAGTGTCACCTCAAGTATCCGTGGGTATGATTATATGATATGCATCACACAATCTCAGATTCATCTATTCAACCAACACAAAGGACCTCAAAGAGTGCCCCAAAGTTTCTACCGGAGAATCACGACGAAAACGTGTGCCAACCCCTATGCATAGGTTCCCAATGTCACGAAACCCGCAAGTTGATCACCAAGACATACATCAAGTGTTCACAAATCTATAACGACTCAATCCGATAAGATTACTTCAAAGGGGAAACTCAATTCATTACAAGCGAGAAGAGGGGGAGGAGAAACATAGGATCCAACTATAATAGCAAAGCTCGCGATACATCAAGATCGTATCATCTCAAGAACACGATAGAGAGAGAGAGAGAGAGAGATCAAACACATAGCTACTGGTACATACCCTCAGCCCCGAGGGAGAACTACTCCCTCCTCGTCATGGAGAGCACCGGGATGATGAAGATTGCCACCGGAGAAGGATTGCCCCCTTCGGCAGGGTGCTGGAACGGGTCTAGATTGGTTTTTGGTGGCTACGGAGGCTTCTGGCGGCGGAACTCCTGATCTAATCTTTGTTCTAGAAGTTTTAGGTTGCGTAGGTATATATGGGTGTAGGAGGTACATCGGTGGACTGAAGGGGGGCCACGAGGCAGGGGGCGCGCCCTAGGGGGGTGGGCGCTCCCCTACCCTCGTGAGCTCCTCCTTCATCTTCTGACGTAGGGTCCAAGTCTATCCGGTAGGTTTCCTTCCAAAAATAACTTCTCCAGTTGATTTCGTTCTGTTTCTACTCCGTTTGATATTCCTTTTCTTCGAAACACTGAAATAGGCAAAAAAAATAGCAAATCTGGGCCGGGCCTCTGGTTAATAGGTTAGTCCCGAAAGTAATATAAAAGTGGATAATAAATCCCAATATTTCCCAAAACAGTAGATAATATAGCATGGAGCAATCAAAAATTATAGCTACGTTGGAGACGTATCATTTTATTATTGGTGATGTCCTATGGTGCTCTCCGTGTCGCGCAAGCGTGAGGGATCTCCGCTGTAGGGTGTTGCAATACGCTTATGATTCGCTTATAGTTGGTTGCGTGAGTGACTGAAACACAAACCCGAGTAAGGGGGTTGTTGCGTATGGGATAAAGAGGACTTGATGGTTTAATGCTATGGTTGGGTTTTACCTTAATGATCTTTAGTAGTTGCGGA
The DNA here is from genome assembly GCF_018294505.1 of Triticum aestivum. Classification (NCBI taxonomy): domain Eukaryota; kingdom Viridiplantae; phylum Streptophyta; class Magnoliopsida; order Poales; family Poaceae; genus Triticum; species Triticum aestivum. The sequence continues at coordinate 268,246,788 of NC_057794.1, forward strand.
TGCTTGCTAGAGTTCCAATCATAAGTGCATATGATCCAAGTAGAGAAAGTATGTTAGCTTATGCCCCTCCCTCAAATAAAATTGCAATAATGATTACCGGTCTAGTTATCATTTGCCTAGGGACAAATAACTTTCTCGTGACAACAAGCTCTTAACTAAAACTAACTTAGTTGTTACTTTATCTAAACATCCCCTACTTTTTATTTATGTAATCTTTATTATCTTGCAAACCTATCCAACAACACCTACAAAGTACTTCTAGTTTCATACTTGTTCTAGGTAAAGCGAACGTCAAGCGTGCGTAGAGTTGTATCGGTGGTCGATAGAACTTGAGGGAATATTTGTTCTGCCTTTAGCTCCTCGTTTGGTTAGACACTCTTACTTATCGAAAACTATTGCGATCCCCTATAATTGTGGGTTATCATAGCTCCCCTATGTTTTTGATATGTTCCTAGAGAAAACTAAGTTGAAAGATGATAGTAGCAATGGTGCGGACTGGGCCCGTGATTTGAGGATTATCCTCATTGCTGCACAGAAGGATTATGTCCTTGATGCACCGCTAGGTGACAGACCTATTGCAGGAGCATATGCAGACGTTATGAACGTTTGACAAGCTCGGTATGATTACTACTTGATACTTTAGTGCACCATGCTTTACGGCTTAGAACCGGGACTTCAAAAAAAATTCAATGCCACAGAGCATATAAGATGTTCCAAGAGTTGAAATTGGTATTTCAGACTCATGCCCATGTCGAGAGGTATGAGACCTCTGATAAGTACTTTGCCTACAAGATGGAGGAGAATGGCTCTTCCGGTGAGCATGTACTCAGAATGTCTGGGTAGTACAATCACTTGAATCAAGTGGGAGTTCATCTTCTAGATAAGATAGTGATTGACAGATATAGTTCTCTAGTCACTATAACCACGCTACTAGAACTTCATGATGAACTATAATATGCAAGGGATGACGAAAACGATTCCCGAGCTCTTCGCGAAGCTGAAATCGGCGAAGGTAGAAATCAAGAAAAAGCATCAAGTGTTGATGGTAGACAAGATCACTAATTTCAAGAAAAAGGGCAAAGAAAAATAAAGGGAACTTCAAGAAGAATGAGAAGCAAGTTGCCACTCCCGTGAAGAAGCCCAAGTTTGGACCCAAGCCTGAAACTGAGTGCTTCTGCTGCAAAGGGACTGGTCCCTAGAAGCGGAACTACCCCAAATACTTGGTGGATAATAAGGATGGCAAAGTGAACAAAGGTATATTTGATATACATATTATTGATGTGTACTTTAGTAGTGTTCATAGTAACCCCAGGGTATTTGATATCGGTTCAGTTGCTAGAATTAGTATCTAAAAATAGGAGTTGCAAAATGAACAAAGACTAGTTAAAGGGGAGGTGACGATGTGTGTTGGAAGTGATTCCAAGGTTGATAAGATCACCATCGCACACTCCCTTTACCTTCAGGATTAGTGTTGAACCTAAAATAAATGTTATTTGGTGTTTGTGTTAAGCATGAATATGATTGGATCATGTTTATTGAAATATGGTTATTCTTTTAATTCAAAGAATAATTATTGTTCTATTTACACGAATAAAACCTTCTATGGTCAAACACTCAATATAAATGGTATATTGAATCTCGATTGTTGTAATATACATATTAATAATATTGATGCCAAAAGATGCAAATTTGATAATGATAGTGCAACATATTTGTGGCATTGCTGTTTAGGTCATATTGGTGTAAAACGCATGAAGAAACTTCGTGCATATGGGCTTTTGGAATCACTTGATTATGAATCATTTGATACTTGCGAACCATGCCTCATGGGCAAGATGACTAAAACTACGTTCTACGGAACAATGGAGCAAGCTAATGACTTATTGGAAATAATACATATCAATGTACGCGGTCCGATGAGTGTTGAGGCTCACGGCGGGTATCGTTATTATCTGACCTTCACAGATGATTTGAGCAGATATGGGTATATCTACTTAATGAAACACAAGTTTCAAACATGAAAAGTTTAATGAATTTCAGAGTGAAGTGGAGAATCATTGTAACAAGAAAATAAAGTTTCTACAATCTGATCGCGGAGGCGAATATTTGAGTTATGAGTTTGACCTTCATTTAAAACAATGTGGAATAGTTTCACAACTCACACCACCTGGAACACTGCTAATTCTTGAGCTTGCGTTGGTTTTTCCCTTGAAGAGGAAATGGTGATGCAGCAAAGTAGAGTAAGTATTTCCTTCAGTTTTGAGAACCAAGGTATCAGTCCAGTAGGAGACAACACACAAGTCACCGAATACCTGCATAAACAAACACCAACATGCACCCAGAGCGATAAAGGGGTTGTCAATCCCTTCACAGTTATTTGCAAAGTGAGATCTGATAGAGATGGACAAACGGTAAAGTAATGTTTTTGGTATTTTTGGTTTATGGAACGGAAAGTACAAGATTGCAAAGGAAGTAAATAGGAAACTAAAATTGTAGATCGGAAACTTATATAATGGAAAGTAGACCCAGCGGCCATAGGTTTGACTAGAGGCTTCTCTCAAGATAGAAAATATTACGGTGGGTGAACAAATTACTATCGAGCAATTGATAGAAAAGCGCAAAGTTATGACGATATATAAGGAAATGATCATGAATATAGGCATCACGTCTGTATCATGTAGACCGACTCCTGCTTGCATCTACTACTATTACTCAACACATCGACCGACTCCTGCCTGCATCTAGAGTATTAAGTTCATGTAGAACAGAGTAATGCATTAAGTAAGATGACATGATGTAGAGGAATAAACTCAAGCAATATGATGTAAACCCCATCTTTTTATCCTCGACGGCAATAATACAATACATGTTGGTTCCCTTTCTATCACTAGGATCAAGCACCACAAGATTGAACCCAAAGATAAGCACTTCTCCAGTTGCAAGAAAAACCAATCTAGTCGGCCAAACCAAATCGATAGTTCGAAGAGACTTAAAAAGATATCAAATCATGCATATAATAATTCAGAGGAGATTCAAATAATATTCATAGATAAGTTGATCATAAATGCACAATTCATCGGATATCAGCAAACACACCGCAAAAAGAGTATTGCATCAAATAGATCTCCAAGAACATCGAGGAGAACATGGTATTGAGGGTCAAAGAGAGAGAAGAAGCCATCTAGCTACTAGCTATGGAACTGTAGGTCTATGGTAAACTACTCACGCTTCATCGGAAGGGCAATGGTGTTGATGTAGAAGCCCTCCGTGATCGAATCCCCCTCCGACAGGACGCCGGAAAAGGCCCCTAGATGGGATATCACGGGTATAGAAGGTTGCGGCGGTGGAAAAGTGTTTTTTTGGCTCTCCTGGTTGGTTTGGGAATACTTGAGAATATAGAGGCAGATGAAATAGGTCGATGGAGTCACGAGGGGCCCACAAGGGTGGGGGCAAGCCCTACCCCCTGGGCGCACCCTCCGTCCTTGTATCCGCCTCGTGGCTTCCCTTATGTGTACTCCAAGTACTCTGGATGTCTTCTGGTCCAAGAAAAATCATCGCGAAAGTTTCATTCCGTTTGGACTTCATTTGACATTCCTTTGCTGTGAAACTCTAAAACAAGGAAAAAATAGGAACTGGCACTAGGCTCTAGGTTAATAGGCTACTCCCAAAAATAATATAAATTAGCATAATAATGCATATAAAACATCCAAAATAGATAATATAATAGCATGGAACAATAAAATATTATAGATACGTTGGAGACGTATCAAGCATCCCCAAGCTTAATTCCTGCTCATCCTCCAGTAGGTAAACGATAAAAATAGATTTTTTTATGTGGAATGCTACATAACATATTTATTCGTGTCATTTTCTTTATTGTGGCATAAATGTTCAGATGCATCAGATTCAAAACAAAAGTTTAATTTTGACATAAAAACAATAATACTTCAAGCATACTAACAAGGCAATTATGTCTTCTCAAAATAACATGGCCAAAGAAAGCTTATCCCTACAAAATCATATAGTCTGGCTATGCTCCATCTTCATCACATAAAATATTCAAATCATGCACAACCCCGATGACAAGCCAAGCAATTGTTTCATACTTTTGATGTTCTCAAACCTTTTCAACTTTCACACAATACTTGAGCGTGAGCCATGGACATAGCACTATAGGTGGAGTAGAAGGTGGTTGTGGAGAAGACAAAAAGAGGGAGATAGTCTCACGTCAACTAGGCATATTAATGGGCTATAGAGATGCCCATCAATGGATATCAATGTGAGTGAGTAGGGATTGCCATGCAACGGATGCACTAGAGCTATAATTTTATGAAAGCTCAAAAAGAAAACTAAGTGGGTGTGCATCCAACTTGCTTGCTCATGAAGACCTAGGGCAATTTGAGGAAGCCCATCGTTGGAATATACGAGCCAAGTTCTATAAGGAAAATTTGCACTAGTATATGAAATTGACAACATAGGAAACTGTCTATCATGAAGATCATGGTGCTACTTTGAAGCACAAGTATGGAAAAGGATAGTAATATTGCCCCTTCTCTCTTTTTCTGTCATTTTTTCTTTTTTTATTTCATTTTGTTTTTTCTTTCTCTCCTTTTTTTGTTTCCTCCTCTTTTCTTTCTTTCTTTTATTTCCTCACATGGGACAATGTTCTAAAAAGGAAGATCATCATACTTCTATTTACTTACAACTCAAAAATTACAACTTGATACTAGAACAAGATATGACTCTATATGGATGCCTCCGGCGGTGTACCGGGATGTGCAATGAATCAAGAGCGACATGTACAAAAAATGATGAACGGTGGCTTTGCCACAAATACGATGTCAACTACATGATCATGCAAAGCAATATGACAATGAAGATGCATGTCATAATAAATGGAACGGTTGAAAGTTGCATGGCAATATATCTCAGAATGGCTATGGAAATGCCATAATAGGTAGGTATGGTGGCTGTTTTGAGGAAGGTATATGGGGGTTTATGGTACCGGCGAAAGTTGCGCGACACTAAGAGGCTAGCGATGGTGGAAGGGTGAGAGTGCGTATAATCCATGGACTCAACATTAGTCATAAAGAACTCACATATTGCAAAAATCTGTTAGTCATCGAAACAAAGTACTACGAGGATGCTCCTAGGGGGTAGATTGGTAGAAAAGACCATCGCTCGTCCCCGACTGCCACTCGTAAGGACGACAGTCAAAAAATATCTCATGCTCCAACTTCGTTACATAACGGTTCACCATACGTGCATTCTATGGGACTTGCAAACCTTAACACAAGTATTTCTCAAATTCACAACTACTCACTAGCATGACTCTAATATCACCATCTTCATAGCTCAAAACAATCATAAGGAATCAAACTTCTCATAGTATTCAATGCACTTTGTATGAAAGTTTTTATTATATCTCTCTTGGATGCCTATCATATTAGGACTAAATTTATAACCAAAGCAAATTACCATGCTTTTTTAAAGACTCTCAAAATAATATAAGTGAAGCACGAGAGTTCATAAAATTCCATAAAATAAAACCACTCTCGTGCTCTAAAAAGATATAAGTGATGCACTAGAGCAAAATTGCCTAGCTCAAAAGATATAAGTGAAGCACATAGAGTATTCTAATAAATCACGATTCATGCGTGTCTATCTCAAAAGGTGTGTGCAAAAAGTATGATTGTGGCAAACTAAAAAGCAAAGACTCAAATAGTACAAGGCGCTCCAAGCAAAACACATATCATGTGGTGAATAAAAATATAGCCTCAAGTAAAGTTACCGATAGACGAAGACGAAAGAGGGATGCCTTCCGGGGCATCCCCATGCTTAGGCTATTGGTTGTCCATGAATATTACCTTGGGTTGCCTTGGGCATCCCAAGCTTAGGCTCTTGCCACACCTTATTCCATAGTCCATCAAATCCTTACCCAAAACTTGAAAACTTCACAACATAAAACTCAACAGAAAATCTCATAAGCTCCGTTAGTATAAGGAAATAAATCACCACTTTTGGTATTGTTGTGAACTCAATCTTTATTTATATAGGTGTAATATCTATTGTATTCCAACTTTTCCATGGTTCATACCCCCGATACGAGCCATAGATTTATCAAATTAAACAAACAACACATAGAAAACAGAATCTATCAAAAAACAGAACAGTTTGTAGCAATCTGGATATTTCGAATACTTCTGTAACTCCAAAAATTCTGCAAAATTAGGATGACCTAAGATTTTTTTATTAATCCTCTTTGAAAAGAATTAGTATTTTATCACACTTCTTATAAAAATTAGAATTATTTTCCTGAGCGCAAAAGTTTCTGTTTTACAACAAGATCAAATCAACTATCACTGTAAGCTATCCCAAAGGTCTTACTTGGCACAAACACTAATTAGAACAGAAAACCACATCTAACTAGAGGATAGATGAATTATTTAATTCAAAATAGAACCTGAAAAGTAAAAACAGAAAATAAAATTGGGTTGCCTCCCAACAAGCACTATTGTTTAACGCCCCTAGCTTGGCATTGAGATTTTAATGATGCTCATATGAAAGACAAGAATTGAAGCACAAAGAGAGCATCAAAAAACACGTGAAAAACAAGTTTAAGTCTAACATGCTTCCTATGCATTGGGATTTTATAAGCAAACAAATTATCAAGGCAAGAAAAAACTACCATATGCAAGGAAGAAGAAAGAGATGATAGCAATCTCAACATGAAGAGAGGTGATTTAGTAACATGAAAATTTCTACAACCATATTTTCCTCTCTCATAATTATTACATGTAGGATCATAATCAAATTAAACAATATAGCTATCACATCAAATATTCTCAACACGATCCACATGCATGCAAAGTTGACACTCTTCCAAAATAGTGGGATTAACATTAACTAAAGTCACGACCTCTCCAAACCCACTTTTATCAAAAATTTCATAAGATTGAACATTCTCCAAATATGTGGGATCTAAATTTGACACTCTTCCATACTCACTTCCAATATTATTGCAAACATTATTATCAATCTCATATTCATCATGGGGCTTAAATAAATTTTCGAGATCATAAGAAGAATCACCCCTATCATGATCATTGCAACAAGTAGTGGACATAGCAAAACTAGCATCCCCTTGCATATCATTAACATAATTGACATTAGTAGAATTTATAACAACATCATTGAAATCATGCTTTTGATTCAAGGAACTATCAAGTATGGGTGCAATAGCAATAATCTCATGTTTAACATAAGGAACTATAGCAAATTCATCTCCACAAATATTTGCATCACGGCCATAAGAATAGCAAGCATCATGTTCATCAAGAGATATTTCAATCAAATCATCGGAATCATAATTATCTCTAGATTCATGCATATCATTATTTTCTTCCAAGGCAACGGTCATTCTCTTAATAAATTCCTTAACATAGGCATTATGAGCATAGTTTTCATAGCAATATTTAAGTATGTCGGAATTTTCAGATTTGTAGAGAGTAATATCATACTTTTCAATCAAAGAAGTAACTTAATGAGCACCCTTAAAGGCAAAAAATTCTTCAATTTGTTTGATATCATAGTAACTATAAACGCCCTTTTGATAAGAAGTAAGATTTCGTTATCATTAAACTCACATAGGTAGGGAAGGTGTTTTTAGGGTTCTTAGAGAAACAAGTAAAATCATAAATTTCACAAATATTCCAAGCATAACACAACAAATTGTTTATTTGATTCCATAAGAGTCTCCATTTTTTAGACAAACGGCGATGCACAAAATGAGCATGCTCATCTAAAGATTTTACCTCAACTAAACTAGTTGGGGTTTCAGCATGAGCACATACAGATCGAAGATGATCCAAGTAGAAAACTTTAAGTGGATCCATATCATTTTTAGCTAGAAAAGATGCAAGCAAATAGAAGGCACATGGAAACACAAACAAAAATACATACGGAAAGAAGGTGATGAAAAGGCAAAACTTTTTGAAAATCGTTTCAGAAGTGGGGGAGAGGAAAATGAGAGGTGAATGGCGAATAATGTAATGCAAGAGATGAGAGTTTATGATGGGTAATTGGTATATCTTGATTTGGCGTAGATCTCCCCGGCAACGATGCCAGAAATTGGCAAGTTGACGGGAAACAAATCTTGACTTGACTTGGCGTAAATCTCTCCGGCAACAGCGCCAGAAATTCTTGCTACTACTTCTTGGGCTTGCGTTGGTTTTTTCCTTGAAGATGAAAGGGTGATGCAGCAAAGTAGAGTAAGTATTTCCCTCAGTTTTGAGAACCAAGGTATCAGTGTGGCGACCCGACCCGAATGGATCAAGTGCTCTGTGCTCAGGTGTCATCCCTGGATCAGTAATGCTGACACCACACAGTACATCGAAGGATTTATAGCAGAGTGGCAATCACGCACTTATTACATCGTTGTCTCAAAGAGAACTTATTATAATAAATATGGCTTAAGGCCATCTAATAACGATAACAGCGGAAGACTCAGAAGATAAATGGGTCCATCAACTCCAATGGCATCACTGAGTATAGAACCACGACCTAAAAGCACCTTACTCGTCATCTGAAAAGTCTACAACATGAGAAGTTGCAGCCCGAAAACGGGTCAGCACATGGAATATGCCGGAAAGGTAACACATAGAGAGTAATGGAATGAAACAGCTATACTATATGCATATATGGCTGGTGGAAAGCTCTATGGTTACAGTTTTGCGTAAAGCCAGTTTTTCCCTACTGCAAAGGAATAAATTTATTTAACTATCATGGTGGTTGTGAAACATCGAGAATGGTTGACAGCATTCCGATCCCAATTAAGTGAACAATTAAAACCCAACAACATTAATTAGAAGTAACATGTTGAGATTCACATGATATTCAAGTACTAGTTACTCAAGTTGTCCATAACCGGGGACACGGCTAATCATGATTAGTTTGTACACTCTGCAGAGGTTTGCGCACTTTTCCCCACATGACTCGATCGCCTCCGTTTGTTTTCTCGCACTACATGGTGTTTGATAAACGGATGACCGAGACATAGTCTTTCAGAAGTGCTAGCACCTTACATGTGGGGTAGACCGTACCACCTACAACCCCTACATCTGCTAGTCCACCCCGTAAGAGTTCGCACAACTTAGTCAACTACGCCAGAGCCCATAGTAGCATGTGGCTGCACACGGAAGTTTCTAGCATGAATTATCTTATGATCCCTTTGAGCCTGGGTGGCGGTCCGAAATAAAAACAGGCAAGTCCTGATAGACATCAGGTGCCTCAATCCACCCAGATGTGTGTTTAAGTTGCCACCTTAGACAAACCATTAAATTATCAACTCACATCTGTCATGGATATCACTCACCCAATCCACGTCTACTAGCATAGCATGGCATAATAAGCAAACGTAGAAGTAACTCCCAAAGGTTTCATAATAATACAGGTGATAGGTACTACCTCATCTACTTCCCATCCCACAATTTAATTAGATCCTAATCATGCAATGTGAGAGGATTGATCTAATGCAATAAAACATGGGTTGTAGAAAAGGTATGATCAAAGTGTTACTTGCCTTGCTGATGATCCGCGAGACCTAGGGTTTCGAAGTAATAGGCGGCGCAATCCGGGTGATCTATCACAGACAAACAACAAGCACACAATAAGTACTCATCTAATGCACAGGTAAAACTCGAACAAGAGAACGAACCAGAAAGTTCAACTTAAGAACTCCGGTTGCAAAGAAAGAACGAACCGAACAAAGAAACAGAAAACAAACGGCGGAAGAAAACAACTCGGTTCTAGCAAGTTGAAACTAGGTCAAATTTTACCGGGGCAAAAACTTGTTTAAGTTGATTAGACGGAACGGCGGTTTCGAAACGAAACTCCAGGCGCTTGAATCCCCTGATTCCGATAAACGAGCGAGAAGAAAGACTAGAACGAAGATCGGATCTGAGATCGTGATCGCGGAATAAAACCGACGAAAAGGAAGAGACGAACGATTAAACGAACGGGCGTCGTTAACCGGGGAATAATCGGTGATCACGTTCGTTGAGACGAACGGTCCGAAAGAAGAACGAAAACCGATCTAGGGTTTTCGGAAAAGAAAACCGAAACAAAGAACGAAAGAAAACCGGAACGGTTAATAAAGAACCGGAACGGTTTAGAAGAAAAACTGAACCGAGGGGAGAAAAAGAGACGCGGCGCGGGACAACCTCGGCGAGGCTCCGGCGAACGGCGGCGACGGCGGCTATAGGGTGGCGGCGGCGGCTATAGGGCGGCGGCGGCGGGTGAGGGGCGCGGGGTGGGGCGCTGCTAAGGAGGAGAGGGGCTTGGGATTGATGTGAGGAGAGGGGGGGGGGTTTGGGGTGTATTTATATAGGTGGGGGGGATTACTTGGGGTAGGGGGCAAGCAAAAGAGGGAAAACAAAACAAGGAAAGGGGGGGGGGCTAACCGGCCTAGAGTCCCTCTGGGACTCGGCCTAGAGCGAGGGAGGCGGCGGCCTGGCGCTGCGCCTGGTGCACGCGCTGGCTGGGGAGGCGGCCGATTGGCTGGGCCTTTGGCCCGGCTGGCCTTGGTCCCTTTTTTTTAACTGGATTTGCGCGCAGAAAAACAATGGAAAACTAAACTAAACGAACTCCAAAATTACTGAAGTAAATTTTCCCCGACTCCTAAAAATGAGTCGAACAAAATGAACTTTACTCCGGACCTAGAATGCAATTTTTGAAAACGCGCATTTTTCCCTATCCAAATAAAAGCAAACGAAACTCCGGCAAAACCAAAATTTGATTTATTCATTAAATCTTCATTTTTCCTAAATTTGGGAAAGTCATATTATTCCCTCTCTTATATTTTTGATATTGGAAAAATAATTGAAGATGAAATAAATAAATCAAATGATCCTCTTTTCAAAATTTGAGAAAACTCTCAAATATGAAAATAACAAAATCTCCAACTCTCTCCGAAGGTCCTTGAGTTGCGTGAAATTTCTAGGATCAACCAAAATGCAAGAAAATATGATATGCATGATGATCTAGTGTATAACATTCCAAATTGCAAAAATTGGGATGTTACAAACCTACCCCCCTTAAGATGAATCTCGCCCTCGAGATTCGGGTTGGCTAGAAAATAGGTGAGGGTGGTCCTTGAGCAAATCTTCTTCTCTTTCCCAGGTGGCTTCATCCTCTGAGTGGTGGTTCCACTAAACTTTGCAAAACTTGATAACCTTGCTGCGGGTAACTCTGCTGGCATAATCGAGAAGCTTGACTGGCTTCTCCTCATACGTTAAGCCGTCCTTCAACTGAATCGCTTCGAGTGGCACGGTATCTCTTAGCGGTACCTCCGCCATATCGGCATGACATTTCTTCAGCTGAGAAACATGGAATACATCATGAACTCCTGACAGCTCCTTTGGTAATTCCAACTTATAAGCGACTTCTCCCATACGTTGCAAGATCTTATACGGTAAAACGAAACGCGGTGCTATCTTTCCCTTAACTCCAAAGTGCTTAACTCCTCGAAGTGGGGATACTCGAAGATAAACTCTGTCTCCGGTTTCGTAGACTGTCTCCTTGCGTTTAGAATCTGCGTAGCTCTTCTGCCTGGACTGGGCTACCTTGAGCCTATCGTGAATCAACTTAACTTTCCGTTCAAACTCCTTAATCAAATCTGGTCCAAAGAATTGACGGTCTCCAACTTCGTCCCATGACAACGGTGTCCTGCACCTCCTTCCGTATAAAGCTTCGAAAGGTGCCATCTTCAAACTGGTTTGGTAACTGTTGTTATAAGAAAACTCCGCATACGGCAAGTTATCGTCCCAACTAGATCCATAATCTAGTGCACAAGCTCTCAGCATATCTTCCAAAATCTGATTGACTCTCTCGGTCTGTCCATCTGTCTACGGATGAAAAGCTGTGCTGAACTCTAGTCTGGTTCCTAAAGTTTCATGCAACTGATTCCAAAACTTTGAGGTAAATTGGGTTCCTCTATCTGATACGATACTCCTCGGAACTCCATGCAAACAAATGATCCTAGTCATGTATATCTTCGCCAACTTAGCACTGGTGTAAGTGGCCTTAACTGGAATGAAATGTGCTACCTTCGTCAAACGATCAACTACTACCCATATCGAGTCATAGCCTGATTTTGTCCTAGGTAGTCCTGTGATAAAATCCATGCCTATCTTATCCCACTTCCATTAGGGTATCGGCAATGGTTGTAACAATCCTGCTGGCTTCTGATGATCTGCCTTTACTCTCTGACATACGTCACAAACTGCTACATATGCTGCAATATCCTTCTTCATTCTGGTCCACCAGAATGTTTCCTTCAAATCCAAATACATCTTGGTATTCCCTGGGTGAATCGAATACGGTGAATCATGTGCCTCTTGCAAAATCAACTTCCTGATCTCCGGGTCATTTGGCACATAGACACGGTCCTCAAACCATAGGGTATCGTGCTCATCCTCACGAAATCCCTTTACTTTTCCTTCGCTCAATTTCTCTTTTATAGCAGCAATCTCCTTGTCAGATTTCTGAGCTTCTCTGATTTTATCCATCAATGTTGACTGAATCTCCAATGCTGCTACATAGCCTCTCGGAACTATTTCCAAACATAGCTCACGAAGGTTTTCTGCTAACTCCTTGGGTATTTTCCCCGTCATTAGAGTATTGACATGGCTCTTATGGCTCAATGCGTCAGCTACTACATTAGCTTTTCCGGGATGGTAATGCAATCTCATGTCATAATCCTTGATGAGCTCCAACCATCTCCTTTGTCGGAGGTTCAACTCCTTCTGAGTGGAAATGTACTTCAAACTCTTGTGATCCGTGTACACCTCACAATGATTTCCAATGAGGAAATGTCTCCACGTCTTCAATGCATGCACTACGGCTGCTAACTCCAAATCATGTGTGGCATAATTCAACTCATGAGGCTTCAGTTGCCGTGAAGCATACGAAACAACTCTCCCTTCCTGCATAAGCACTGCTCCAAGTCCTCAACGTGAAGCGTCGCAATACACCTCATAATCCTTGGTCTGATCTGGCAAAATCAATACTGGTGAGGTAACCAAGCGTTTCTTCAATTCCTGGAAACTAGCCTCACATTCCTCAGTCCAATTGAACTTAGTATCCTTCTTCAACAATTCAGTCATAGGCTTTGCAATCTTTGAAAAGTTCTAAATGAACCTCCGGTAGTATCCTGCGAGTCCAAGAAAACTCCGGATCTCTCCAACTGTCGTTGGTGCTTCCCATTCGGTTACGGTCTCAACCTTTGTGGGGTCCACTGCTATACCTTCTCCGGATATAACGTGTCCGAGGAATCCAACTTCCTTTAACCAAAACTCACATTTGCTAAATTTGGCGTATAACTGATGTTCCCTTAGTTTCTCCAAAACCAGACGCAAATGTTCCTTATGCTTCTCTTCATTCTTTGAATAAACCAGGACGTTAACAATGAACACTACGACGAACTTATCCAAAAACTCCATAAACACTTTGTTCATCAGGTTCATAAAATAGGCAGGTGCGTTAGTCAATCCAAATGACATAACTGTATACTCATACAGTCCATATCTTGTGGTGAATGCTGTCTTAGGTATGTCCTGCTCTCGAATCTTCAATTGATGGTACCCTGATCGCAAATCGATCTTGGAAAACACTTTAGCTCCTTGCAACCGATCAAACAGATCATTAATCATTGGCACTGGGTACTTATTCTTGATGGTTACTTCATTCAATCCTCGATAATCAACAACCATCCTTAATAATCCATCCTTCTTTTCCACTAGAAGTACGGGTGATCCCCAAGGCGAAGAACTTGGGCGAATGTAACCTTTATCCAATAACTCTTTAATCTGATTCTTAATTTCCACCAAATCCTTTGCTGGCATCCGGTACGGTCGCTTCGATATTGGGCCTGTACCTGGCAATAACTCAATCAAAAACTCAATGTATCTATCCGGTGGCATGCCTGGCAACTCTTCTGGAAATACATCAGGAAAATCCTTTACCACTGGTACTTCCTCCTGCACAACACCTGTTAGGCAATTCACTTGTGTCATTTTTGGTACATGTCGGGATACATACTTGATCCTTCTCCCTTCTGGTGTGGTAAGCAAAATTGACTTACTAGCACACTCAATATTCCCTTTATACTTTGATAACCAATCCATGCCTAATATCACATCCAATCCTTGAGATTCCAATACTATTAGGTCTGAGGGAAAAACATAGTTACCAATCCTTAATGGTAACCGATCACACCATAAACTTGCCACATACTCTGCTCCTGGCGAGGTTACTAACATGGGTGACCTAAGGGCTTGGGTTGGTAGGTTATACTTATCCACAAATCCCCTTGAGATGTATGAATGCGATGCACCAGTATCAAAAAGAACGAGTGCAGTAAATCACTTAACCAAAAACTTACCTATTACTGCATCGGGCTGAGCTTCAACCTCCTCCACGCTTACGTGGTTCACCTGTCCCCTGTTGAAAGGGTTCGGCTTCTTTCCAGAACTTCCATTGCCATTTCCATTCTGGCCTTCGGGACATCCATTAGCATAATGTCCGGTCTTGGAACACTTGAAACAGGCGACTTGACTCAGGTCTCTCTTGGTTGGGGTCGATGGGGTGGTCTGGTTCTGGCCGTTGCTTCCTCCATTCTCATTACCATTCTTGTGGCCATTATGGTTGTGCGAACTACCTCCTCCATGGGTATGCTGAAACTGAAATCCCGGTTTAGGGGTAAAACGGGGCTTCTGCTGGGCTCCAGAGTTATACTTCCCCTGTCCATACTTCCTCTTATGGTTCTCAATCTGTTGTTGCTTTCCTTCAATCATGATGGCACGATCTACCAACTCCTGGTAGTTGTTGAAACTTGCTACCATCAATTTCATGCTTAGTTCATCATTCAGTCCTTCCAGAAACTTCTCCTGCTTAGCTGCATCCGTAGCAACGTCATCTGGGGCATAACGTGCTAACTTGCTGAAATCGTCAACGTACTGGCCAACTGTCCTTCCTCCTTGGCGTAAGTTGTGAAACTCACGCTTCTTCATCGCCATAGCTCCTGCTGAAACATGGGCAGTGCGGAAAGCTTGCTGAAACTGATCCCATGTGACAGTGTCAACTGGGTAAGTGGCTGTGAAATTCTCCCACCATGCTGCCGCGGGTCCGTCAAGCTGATGTGCGGCAAACTTCACTTTCTCACCATCCGTGCATCCTGCAGTGGTCAACTCCCTTCCTATCTTGCGGAGCCAATCGTCTGCTACTATTGGCTCGGTGCTACTGGAAAACACCGGCGGATTCAGCCTAAGGAAACGGGCTAAATGGTCAACAGGTGGTGGTGGGTTGTTGTTGTTGTTCTGCTGGTTCTGGACTAACATCTGCATCAATTGATTCTGCTGCTGGATCAACTGAGTGAGCTCCGGTGGGAATCCATTGTCACGTCTCGGAGGCATCTGAGGGTTTAGAAAAGACGAGAATTAAGAATAGAGTGAGGTCTAAAGGGAAAACACTACCCCAATGCACATGAGCAAAAGCACACAAAATCACTTCATTCAATCAAACAAGGGCTTACAAACGGTCTAACTATCGCAAAAGTGCTCGAACTATTGTGTTTACATGGGGGAATACTACTACTATCTGGTGGTCATCTAGAAATTTGAACCGGTGGAAGACTCCATGATATCTGCTCCAGCTTCATCTTCAAAGTCGGGTTCACTTGGATCCGAATCGCTGTCGTCGATGATGATGTAGTTGTCCGGACATGCGACGTACTCGTCTTCCTCCTTGAATGCTAACTTCCTGTTGAGTTCTTCAATCTCCTGCTTAAGATCGCCATTGTGTCTTGCTAGAGCTACGATCTCGTCCATGTAGTCCTTGCGTGTAGACTTCAGTTCTCCTTCTAGCTCGATGATCCTTGCCTTTGCATTCTTCAACTCTATCATATCATTGCACATCTGGTTCTTGTGGCGTCGAATGTGCTGGTTTAACTCCTGGATGAAAGCTGCAATGGATCTATCCTTCTTGGTGCTGACTAACTCCCATTGTTCATCTCGGCATCCGCAAATCTGGTAGATAGTGTCCTTGAGGTATTCTTGGTAAACTTCTCCAATGCGTCCTATGGTGATATGAGCTGCCATGCTCCTTCCCAGACTCCAGGTTGGTGCATTGAAAACACTATCTATGGGCTTCGTGATTGGTGCGAATGTCCTTCCCGGAATGTGAGCTTGAATCTTCCAGCGCTCCTCTTCAGGCAGAGTGGCGTTGAAGGTTCCCGTGAAGCTTGGTAATCCGATATTCAGGTACTTGGTGACTTCCTTCAGGTGAAATCCAAATGGTGTGCCTTCATCCGGTTGAGCGTACTTAATCTTCGTGTTCATCATCCTAAAAGAGTAGAAAAGATGAGGAGTTAGAAAATGAGAAGAGAATGGTGATCTATGGCTTTAACTTAGTGGTCGTGTCCTACAGCCAGCGTGTGCTCTGATACCATCTCTGTGGCGACCCGACCCGAATGGATCAAGTGCTCTGTGCTCAGGTGTCATCCCTGGATCAGTAATGCTGACACCACACAGTACATCGAAGGATTTATAGCAGAGTGGCAATCACACACTTATTACATCGTTGTCTCAAAGAGAACTTATTACAATAAATATGGGTTAAGGCCATCTAATAACGATAACAGCGGAAGACTCGGAAGATAAATGGGTCCATCAACTCCAACGGCATCACTGAGTATAGAACCACGACCTAAAAGCACCTTACTCGTCGTCTGAAAAGTCTGCAACATGAGAAGTTGCAGCCCGAAAACGGGTCAGCACATGGAATATGCTGGCAAGGTAACACATAGAGAGTAATGGAATGAAACAGCTATACTATATGCATATATGGCTGGTGGAAAGCTCTATGGTTACAGTTTTGAATAAAGCCAGTTTTTCCCTACTACAAAGGAATAAATTTATTTAACTATCATGGTGGTTGTGAAACATCGAGAATGGTTGACAGCATTCTGATCCCAATTAAGTGAACAATTAAAACCCAACAACATTAATTAGAAGTAACATGTTGAGATTCACATGATATTCAAGTACTAGTTACTCAAGTTGTCCATAACCGGGGACACGGCTAATCATGATTAGTTTGTACACTCTGCAGAGGTTTGCGCACTTTTCCCCACATGACTCGATCGCCTCCGTTTGTTTTCTCGCACTACATGGTGTTTGAGAAACGGATGACCGAGACATAGTCTTTCAGAAGCGCTAGCACCTTACATGTGGGGTAGACCGTACCACCTACAACCCCTACATCTGCTAGTCCACCCCGTAAGAGTTCGCACAACTTAGTCAACTATGCCAGAGCCCATAGTAGCATGTGGCTGCACACGGAAGTTTCTAGCATGAATTATCTTATGATCCCTTTGAGCCTGGGTGGCGGTCCGAAATAAAAACAGGCAAGTCCTGATAGACATCAGGTGCCTCAATCCACCCAGATGTGTGTTTAAGTTGCCACCTTAGATAAACCATTAAAATTATCAACTCACATCTGTCATGGATATCACTCACCCAATCCACGTCTACTAGCATAGCATGGCATAATAAGCAAACGTAGAAGTAACTCCCAAAGGTTTCATAATAATACAGGTGATAGGTACTACCTCATCTACTTCCCATCCCACAATTTAATTAGATCCTAATCATGCAATGTGAGAGGATTGATCTAATGCAATAAAACATGGGTTGTAGAAAAGGTATGATCAAAGTGTTACTTGCCTTGCTGATGATCCGCGAGACCTAGGGTTTCGAAGTAACAGGCGGCGCAATCCGGGTGATCTATCGCAGACAAACAACAAGCACACAATAAGTACTCATCTAATGCACAGGTAAAACTCGAACAAGAGAACGAACCAGAAAGTTCAACTTAAGAACTCCGGTTGCAAAGAAAGAACGAACCGAACAAAGAAACAGAAAACAAATGGCGGAAGAAAACAACTCGGTTCTAGCAAGTTGAAACTAGGTCAAATTTTATCGGGGCAAAAACTTGTTTAAGTTGATTAGATGGAACGGCAGTTTCGAAACGAAACTCCAGGTGCTTGAATCACCTGATTCCAATAAACGAGCGAGAAGAAAGACTAGAACGAAGATCGGATCTGAGATCGCGATCGCGGAATAAAGCCGACGAAAAGGAAGAGACAAACGATTAAACGAACGGGCGTCGTTAACCGGGGAATAATCGGTGATCACGTTCGTTGAGACGAACGGTCCGAAAGAAGAATGAAAACCAATCTAGGGTTTTCGGAAAAGAAAACCGAAACAAAGAACGAAAGAAAACCGGAACGGTTAAGAAAGAACCGGAACGGTTTAGAAGAAAAACTGAACCGAGGGGAGAAAAAGAGACGCGATGCGGGACAACCTCGGCGAGGCTCCGGCGAACGGCGGCGACGGCGGCTATAGGGCGGCGGCGGCGGCGGGTGAGGGGCGCGGGGTGGGGCGCGACTAAGGAGGAGAGGGGCTTGGGATTGATGTGAGGAGAGGGGGGGCTTGGGGTGTATTTATATAGGTGGGGGGATTACTTGGGGTAGGGGGCAAGCAAAAGAGGGAAAACAAAACAAGGAAAGGGGGGGGGCTAACCGGCCTAGAGTCCCTCTGGGACTCGGCCTAGAGCGAGGGAGGCGGCGGCCTGGCGCTGCGCCTGGCGCGCGCGCTGGCTGGGGAGGCGGCCGGCTGGCTAGGCCTTTGGCCCGGCTGGCCTTGGTCCCTTTTTTTAACTGGATTCGCACGCAGAAAAACAAAAGAAAACTAAACTAAACGAACTCCAAAATTACTAAAGTAAATTTTCCCCGACTCCTAAAAATTAGTCGAACAAAATGAACTTTACTCCGGACCTAGAATGCAATTTTTGAAAACGCGCATTTTTCCCTATCCAAATAAAAGCAAACGAAACTCCGGCAAAACCAAAATTTGATTTATTCATTAAATCTTCATTTTTCCTAAATTTGGGAAGTCATATTATTCCCTCTCTTATATTTTTGATATTGGAAAAATAATTGAAGATGAAATAAATCAAATGATCCTCTTTTCAAAATTTGAGAAAACTCTCAAATATGAAAATAACGAAATCTCCAACTCTCTCCGAAGGTCCTTGAGTTGCGTGAAATTTCTAGGATCAACCAAAATGCAAGAAAATATGCTATGCATGATGATCTAGTGTATAACATTCCAAATTGCAAAATTTAGGATGTTACAATCAGTCCAGTAGGAGACAACACACAAGTCACCGAATACGTGCACAAACAAACACCAACTTGCACCCAACGTGATAAAGGGGTTGTCAATCCCTTCACGGTTATTTGCAAAGTGAAATCTGATAGAGATGGATAAACGGTAAAGTAATGTTTTTGGTATTTTTGGTTTATGGAACAAAAAGTAAAAGATTGCAAAGGAAGTAAATAGGAAAATAAAATTGTCGATCGGAAACTTATATAATGGAAAGTACACCCGGGGGCCATAGGTTTCACTAGAGGCTTCTCTCAAGATAGAAAATATTACGGTGGGTGAACAAATTACTGCCGAACAATTGTTAGAAAAGTGAAAAGTTATAATGATATTTAAGGCAATGATCATGAATATAGGCAACACGTCCGTATCAAGTAGACCGACTCCTGCCTGCATCTACTACTGTTACTCCACACATCAACTGACTCCTGCCTGCATCTAGAGTAATAAGTTCATGAAGAACAGAGCAACACATTAAGTAAGATGACATGATGTAGAGGAATTAACTCAAGCAATATGATGTAAACCCCATCTTTTTATCCTCGATGGCAACAATACAATATGTGTCGGTTCCCCTTCTATCACTGGGATCAGGCACCGCAAGATTGAGCCCAAAGCTAAGAACTTCTCCCATTGCAAGAAAAACCAATCTAGTTGGCCAAACCAAATCGATAGTTCGAAGAGACTTACAAAGATATCAAATCATGCATATAAGAATTCTGAGGAGATTCAAATAATATTCATAGATAAGCTGATCATAAATCCACAATTCATCTGATCTCAGGAAACACATCGCAAAAAGAGTATTACATTGAATAGATCTCCCAGAACATCGAGGAGAACATGGTATTGAGAATCAAAGAGAGAGAAGAAGACATCTAGCTACTAGCTATGGACACATAGGTCTGTGGTAAACTACTCATGCTTCATCGGAAGGGCCATGGTGTTGATATAGAAGCCCTCCGTGATTGAATCCCCCTCCGGCAAGACGCCGAAAAGGCCCCTAGATGGGATCTGATGGGTACAGAAGATTGCGGCGGTAGAAAAGTGTTTTTGTGGCCCTCCTGGTTGGTTTGGGAATATTTGAGAATATATAGACAGAAGAAAGAGGTCGGTGGAGTCACGAGGGGCCCACAAGGGTGGGGGCACGCCCTCCGTCCTCGTGGCTTCCTTGACGTGTACTCCAAGTCCTCTGTATGTCTTCTGGTCCAAGAAAAATCATTGCGAAAGTTTCATCCCGTTTGGACTCCGTTGGATACTCCTTTTCTGCGAAACTCTAAAACAAGGGGAAAAACAGGAACTGGCACTGGGCTCTAGGTTAATAGGTTAGTCCCAAAAATAATATAAAATAGCATAATAATGCATATAAAACATCCAAAACAGATAATATAATAGCATGGAATAATAAAAAATTTATAGATACGTTGGAGACGTATCAACCACCACAATGTAATGGTATGTCTGAATGTCGTAACCGTACTTTATTAGATATGGTGTGATCTATGATGTCTCTTACCGATTTTCCTTTATCATTTTGGGGTTATGCATTAGACACATGCGCATTCACGTTAAATAGGGCACCATCTATATCCATTGAGACGACACCGTATGAACTGTGGTTTGGCAAGAAACCTAACCTGTCATTTCTTAAAGTTTGTAGTTCACTCTTATGTCAAAAGGCTTTAGCCTGATAATCTCGAACCCAGATCAGAAAAGTGCATCTTCATAGGAAACAATTGGGTACACCTTCTACCACATATCTGAAGGCAAGATCCTTGTTGCAGAGAATGGAACCTTTCTAGAGAAGGAGTTTCTCTCAAAAGAAGTGAGTAGGAGGAAAGTAGAACTTGATGAGGTAATTGTACCTTCTCTCACGTTGGAAAGTAGCTCATCAGAGAAATCCGTTCCCATGATGCCTAGACCAACTAGAGAGGAAGCTAATGATGATGATGATGAAACTTCAGATCAAGTTACTACTGAACCTCGTAGGTCAACTAGAGCACGATCCTGACACGTCTCCAATGTATCTATAGTTTATGAAGTATTCATGCTGTCATATTATCATTCTTGGATGTTATACAATCATTCCATAGCAACTTTATATCATTTTTTGGGACTAACTATTGACCTAGTGCCCAGTGCCAGTTGCTATTTTTTGCTTGTTTTTTATATCACAGGAAATCAATATCAAATGGAGTCCAAACATCGCGAAATTTTTTTGTGGATTTTTGATGGACTAGAAGACATCCATTGGGCCAGAGCAGCACTTGGGGGGTGCCTCGAGGAGGGCAAAACCTACCAGGGCGCGCCTGGGCGCCTAGGTGGGTTGTGCCCACCTTGGTGGCCTCCCACACTCCCTCTTCGCCCTATAAATTCCCATATATTCCAAAAACCCTAGGGCAACCCTAGATTAGAAGTTCCACTATCACAAGGATCTTTAGCCACTGAAAACCAATCTAGACCCCGTTCTGACACTCTGCTGGAGGGGGAAATCATCACCGGTGGCCATCTTCATCATCCCATCGGCCACCACGATGAGGAGGGAGTGGTCCACCCTCGGGGCTGAGGGTTTGTACCAGTAGCTATGTGTTTAATCTCTCTTTCTCTTGTGTTCTTCATGGCATGATCTTGATCTATCGGGGGCTTTGTTAATATAGTTGGATCATATGGTGTTTTCCCCTCTCTATCTTGTTGTGATGAATTGAGTTTTTCCCTTTGAGATTTCATTGTTATCGGATTGAATACTTTTATGGATTTGAGAGCACTTGACATATGTTTTGCATATGAATACTCGTGGTGACAATGGAGTATCATATTGATTCACTTGATATGTGTTTTGGCATTCAACTCGCAGATTCCCACGGTGACATTGGGGTAATCTATGCATAGGGGTGGATGCACGTTCTCATATTTTGTTTCTCCGGTAGAAATCTTGGGGCACTCTTGGAAGTTCTTTGTGTTGGATTGAGTATTATGAATCTAAAATTATTTGGTGTTATTTTAGTATGAACTCTTGGATAGATCGATGGGAAAGAATAGCTTCGAGGTGGCTTCATACCCTACAAACGATTTCTTCTTATGTTCTCCGGTAGATAGGAACTTTGGAGTGATTCTTCATCGCATGTTGAGGGATGGTTATATAATCCGATTATATTAGCATTGTTGGGAGATTGCACTAGCGGAAGTACGGACCTTAGGCCTCATTTTCAAGCATTGCAATACTATTTGTGCTCCATTTTATCAATTGCTAGCTTGCTGTTTTTTATTTTTCTTATTACAAAAATCAATATCTACTCTCCATATTACACTTGTATCACCATCTCTTCGCCAAACTAGTGCACCTATACAAATTACCATTGTATTTGGTGTGTTGGGGACACAAGAGACTTTTTATTATTTGGATGCAGGGTTGTTTGAGAGAGGCCATCTTCATCCTACGCCTCCCACGGATTGATAAACCTTAGGTCATCCACTTGAGGAAAATTGCTACTATCCTACAAAACTCTACGCTTGGAGGCCCAACACTTGTCTACAAGAATAATGTTTCGTAGTAGACATCATACTCTTTTCTGGCGCCGTTGACGGGGAGGCGAGTGCTGGAAGGTATATCTTTATATCTTGCTATTTAATTTTTGTATTTTCTTGTTTTATCACTAGTTTGGTTTATAAAAAGAAAACTAAAAAAATGGAATTGAGGTTGCATCATATTATTCATCATTGTAATGTCTTTCATGAAAATGATGGAAAGGAAAATTGTGCTCAATTTATAGAAGAAGAACTCAATAGAGTGTTTGGTATAAATGATGAGCATGATTGCAATGTTGTTAGTATGCATTCTTTGAATATCCATCATGCTAATGATATGCATAGCCATAAGCTTGGGGATGCGATGTTTGATGAAGATGGTATTTTTAGTCCCCCATGATTTGATGTGCAAATTTGTTATAATCATTGCATGCCTCCTATTTATGATGATTATAATGATGAAAGTGGATTTTGAGAGGTCATGACTTTATTTAGTGATGAATCCACCATTTTGGATGAGGCTTCAATTGACTATGATAATAAAGTTGCTATCTATGATGATTATGGTGATGACATGTATGCTATAAAGAATAATGATAACCATGCAACTTGTCATCATGATTTTAATTTTTACTCTCATGATAGTTATTTTGTTGAGTTTGCTCCCACTACTATTGATGAGAAGAAATTTGCTTATGTGGAGAGTAATAAGTTTTCTATGCTTTTGTGTCATGAAAACAATGCTTTATGTGATGGTTATATTGTTCAATTTCTTCATGATTCTACTGAAAATTATTATGGGGGGAGGAACTTATGCTTGTAGGAATTTCAATAATATCAGGTTTCCTCCCCATGTGTTGAAAATCTTGAAGTTTAGCTTGTTTTGCCTTCCTATGCTAGTTGATTCTTGTTCCCATAAGTTGTTTTCTCACAAAATCCCTATGCATAGGAAGTGAGTTAGGCTTAAATATGCTTGCCATGTGTTTCATGATGCTCTTGTTATGTTTCAATTCTTATCTTTTATGCGAGCATCATTGAAATCATCATGCCTAACTAAAAAGGCATTAAGGAAAAGCGCTTGTTGGGAGACAACCCAACACTTTTACCTACTGTTTTGGTGTGTTGACATGATTAGGCTATTTTAGTAATCATGTTTTATAGCTTTTGTTCAATAAGGTGCCAAGTAAAGCGTTTGGGATTATGTTTGGTGATAGTTGATTTAATCTTGCTAAAAAACAGAAACGTTTGCACCTAGTAAAATAATTTTCGTTTTCTACAAAGGCACGATAAAATCCTGATTATTTTTGCACAAGATTGATATACAAATTTCCCAGGTTTTCCTAATTTATCCGAATTTTTGGAGTGGCAGAAGTATGATTGTTGTCCAGATCATTACAGACTGTTTAGTTTTTGACAGATTCTGTTTTCAATGCATAGTTTGCTTCTTTTCTAGTTTCTATGGCTTATGTTGCTCAATATAAATTGTGGAAATGATATTATACTGTAGGCATTGTGTAGATACAATTATGAATCCTGTCTTTGACAGTACCAAAGTGAATGGTTTGCTCTTTATCATACTAACCTATCTCATGAAGTTCCGTTAAGTTTTGTGTGATTGAAGTTTTCAAGTTTTGGGTGAGATATCGATATGAGGAGAATAAGGAGTGACAATACCCTAATATTGGGGATTCCCAAGGCACCCCAAGTTAATATTCAAGGAAGATTCAAGCAACTAAGCTTGGGGATGCCCCGGAAGGCATCCCCTCTTTCGTCTCCAACATTATAGGTAATCTTACTTGGGGCTATATTTTCATTCGTCACATGATATGAGTTTTGCTTGGAGCGTCATTTTATTTTGTTAGTATTTGCTTGATGTTATTTATAACAATATTTTGCATATTTTATTTCAATAAAAAGCCAAGTGTAGCCTTTGCAAGTCTATATGTGGCTGCTTGAAAACAGAAAGTTTATCGCTGTTGCAAAAATTCCATAGAAAATTCAGAATGTGATAAAATGTTGAAACTTTTTGGATAATAATCTCTGATAAATTTTCTACGGTGTGGTAAATTTTCATAATTTTTGGAGTTAAATAAGTATTGATACTCTTGCATTCTTTACATACTGTACTGTTTTGGCAGATTGCTGTTATGTTTGCATTGTTTGTATATGTTTGCTTGTTTAATGATTCTATTTGAGGATAGGAATATTAAATATGCAGAGGCATTTAGTATGCAATGTTAAATAATGATTTTCGTGATTTTCTACAGTAGAGAATGATAAGGTTTTTGCATTGATTTATACTAACTTATCTCACGAGTTCTTGTTGAGTTTTGTGTGGATGAAGTTTTTAAGATTTAGGGAAACCATGATATAAAAGGAATTAAGGAGACACAAACGCTCAAGATTGGGGATGCCCAATGCATCCCAATATAACATTCCAAGAAGTCTCACGCATCTAAGCTTGGGGATGCCCCGGTAGGCATCCCACCTTTCTTCATCAATAATTATCGGTTAGCCTCGGTTGCGCCTAAGTTTTTACTTCTTCACATGAGTGGTGCTATTCTTGGAATGTAATTTTGTTTTGTTTTGCTTGCTGTTTTAATAAAATACTTAGATCTGAAAGTTTTTAAATAAGAGAGAGTCGTCAAATAGCTACCCATTTACTTAACTACTTGTTTGATCCTCACTTATACCTTTTTGGAGTAGCTTGTCATGTACTCTTGTGCTTCACTTATATCCTATGAGTAAATTGTTGAATGAATTGAATATCCTGAAGTTGAAATTATATGTTCATATCATGCCTAGTGGTAGCTTCACATTGGGTTTAGAAAGTGAAATCTTTTGAAGCTTGACAATCACAATATAGGTCGTGCAAGCAATTCCTGAATGATTACTATAAGGAAGAGAACTTTCACATGCAAATACAATATCTTGGAAATCTTTTGTGATTGTGAGCCCCCATCAAAATATTATATGCCAAAATTGTTGACGTTGGACAACTAAGACAATGTGATGGTTTATGTTTGTTCATATTCACATACACTAGTACGCGTCGGTGCTATACAAACCCCTTTCCGCGACGGCATTTGGAACCGTCGCCTAGTGAGTGACGGTGATAGGGGGGGTCCTTCCCACATGACCCAGAAACCGTCGGGGATAGGACCCTACAGTACTCCTACTCATTTGTGCTCGCATTGCCATCGCAGTCGGTATTCTGTGGTGCTACGTTTACGATGCACGACCCATCACAAACGGTTCACTATTATAGAACGTGTATGATAAGCATACAATCACACACATTCGCTTTTCCCAAACCGTATGCGATAACTAATTAAGAAGATTAGCTAATCCTCGTACGAGTGTCGGACAGGATTACGTAATGTCGGACCGTCGTAACATCGTCGTACACGACAACTACCGCACACGCTATTCTGTGGTCCAACATTTACGATGCATACTTCGTCAGAAATAGTTCATGGTTGTGAATCGTGTACGACAAGGCAACTAACACAAACGTTTAGTTTGCCCACACCGTTTGTGATATTGTCTGACATCGTACACACTTTGCAAACGGCAACTGTGTGCATGCTTGCACACATTTCCTCTCTGTGAACCGTCTCGAATTAAGGTGTATATCGCAAACGTTTGTGTTTTACCAACTGTGTGTGCCGTAAAAACGTGGAGAGCATAATTTTACCGTAATTTAATTGCTGCTATTTCAAATTGTACCGGATTTGAAATTGAATTTGAATGTATGCTACAACTTTATTCATATCCATCAGGTTCAAACAAGCAATGCATTATTCGATTCATAGGTACATCCTCTTGTGATGGCTGACCGCCCATCCTTCACGGTCTTCATGAAAACATCTAGATAATCATCGTGCTCTGGTAGAATTACTTTAACCTTTGCATGCCCACCAATCATGTAGTTTGAGAGGTAATCTTGAGTAAATTGTTTTGGAAACCACTGCAAAGGAAAAAGATCCAGACATTGTCATCTAACACAACTCATTATGGGCAGTAAAAAGAAGGCTGCAGAGTTCTTACTTACCATCCTGAAGTTCGCTGTTGTCTTGGATAAAGTGTTAACAATTAGTTTAATTGCCATCTTTGGACCCATTTTACTAACAATCTTTATCAGCTTCCTCACTTGATGCTGGTTCATCGATATCTCATTGCCCCATAGGAAGAAAGGATCAAAGCGCGGATCTTTACCAATGACACACTATTGCAGGATGGTCCAAATGCGACAGTCGATCAGAGGCCCTTCGAAGAAACTGTGTGTGATGCCATAATCGCAAACGGTGGTGTAAAAAACCCATACAAAGGCGTAAAATGTTTGCGATGGAGGATGCATCAAACACGGTTCATAATTTAGTTGTGTGTGCGATGCAAGGCATACAGTTCAGCTCAATGAACTTTTTGTGATGAGGAAGCACAAAAGAAACGGGAAGTCGTATGAAGGTGTGTGCGATATACAGCATACGGTTCACTGGGATGAACTGTGTGTGATTAGGGAACACAATGGAAACAGTTCAACTGAACAAGATGTGTGTGATACGCGACAAACAGGTCCGTAATCTGAAATGTATGCGAAGACCAATAATAACATAGACGATTGCTGCTAATAAGCCGTGTGAATTGCTCTGTCTACAATAGAATAACATGTATATATATATAACTAAAATAAACATCCAATTACATAAGTGACTATACAGATCATTTGCACACATCTCAATAAACAATTGCATGCATTCTAAAGTAGGAGAAATGATCGTCTAGTCATCTACTTCTTGTGACGCTCCCGCCACTGCTATGTGGCTCGATCCCTCGTCTGGGTTAGGAAGAAGACAGTTCCTCGTGTCAACGATACGCCTGTACATCTCGTAGCTTGTGTACGCGTCCATGGCCACGTACTTGACATGTTGTTCATCCAGTCTCTTATGCCACACACTATGCCAGGCATTCCTGTCCTTATTGCTCTCTTTCTTCATCTTCGCGTCGTAGGGGTCGATGATGGCTGAGGAGAGGTCAACTAGGGAGTTCAGTTTGCTTTTTTCGCTGCCACAGACCTTGTAGAGGTGCTGGATGTTGACAAGATTCGGGCATTTCATGTCACTAACCTTGAGCGCTTTTAGATCGTTGGTTGTGTCGACCGTAGAGAAACTGTAGTCGGAGCTGTTGATAAACTTGGAGAAACGCTCGCAAGGCCTTGTGGCAAGGTGGAAGTGGTAGACGAGGACGTCATGTCGCACGCACAACTGGGCGACGGCAACCTTCTGATCATGCCGGGCATGACCGATGGTGTACTCGAGGTCGAAGTCGACCACTCGATACTTGTCCTCGGCAAGGAACTGCTCCATAGTTTGGATGGAGCTCTCCACCAAGACCGGATAATTCGTGTACACCACCAAGAGGGCCTTCCCCCTCACGTGGGTGTCCACTACATGATGCGTGGTGAACTGCCCACCGTTGTCGTCGTCGGCCGCTGGGAGTGCCATTGGAGCCACAAGGAGCGCCATTGGAACCGCTGGATGTCCTCTCTGTATGTGTCCTCGTGGGTGTGCTTATTGCGACGTGTGAGACAAGAGATGAAGGTAAATGGCCGCAGGAATAAAAGGGGGTCGGGCAGCGTGGATTCTCGGCGCATCCGCATGGCAGTTTTCGCAGTGGGTAACTGCATCATCATGCCGCGCCCGGTGCAACCGCTTGCACGCGAACGTGCGTGATCGTGTGCCGACCCAAAACACTGGCAGCGCGCATGGAGGGACGAGGGCAGAGGACATGGAGGGACACGAGAGCAGAGCGTGCGCGGCGGGACGCGAGCAGAGCACGCCACGACCGCCTGAACCGCAAGCAACCACATGCATGGAGCAGTTGAACACGCAGTAAATGGTCGCCTACAAGCCGGCCGACAGTTGCGTCGCTGCGTAGAGAGCGGCTGTGTGGTACCACCTCCATCTAGTCTATAGTCTCCTTTATATTCTGTGCCATACTTTGCGCTCAAATTTAACCAACAAAATGTTAATGCATGTTTTAAAAATTATATAATTGGAAACTATGTTCAAATACAAATCTAACTATATAATCTTTGGCGACATGCATTCGTATTTTATTAGTTAAAACATACTTATAAACCAGGATGGTGGTATGGTAGGTAATTAAATCACAAACGTTTTTTTGTTAACCGTATGTGTACGTGGCCTTTCGTCCTCCTCTCGCACGTCTTGTCACCCCGCTGCCGCAGACGGCTTACAGCGCAAGCTTGCGCAGCGCGCGGGGGCATTATTTTTGCCAAACGGTGGCGCCAATGAATCGTCGGTGAGACTGTTCCCCCGCAACCTCGCAGGTTCCCGTGCAAGCTTCCCGCCTGACTCGGTGAAATCCCCCAAAATCCCAATGCTTACCGGCTAGCTATAAAAACCCTCATGGCCGCCGAGTCCTGCGTTGCATTTCCCCCTCCATCCCGGTAGCTTATCTCGTCTGCTTCTCCCACATTCGGCAATGGCACCTGTCCGTCGTCGTCGCTCAGCCACTCCCCTGTTGATACGTCTCCGTCGTATCTACTTTTCCAAACACTTTTTCCCTTGTTTTGGACTCTAACTTGCATGATTTGAATGGAACTAACCCGGACTGATGCTGTTTTCAGCAGAATTGCCATGGTGTTATTTTTGTGCAGAAATAGAAGTTCTCGGAATGACCTGAAAATCAACGGAGATTATTTTTGGAATATATAAAAAATACTGGAAGAAGAATCCACGTCAGGGGGCCCACACCCTGTCCATGAGGGTAGGGGCGCGCCCCTGCCTCGTGGGCCCCCTGACGCTCCATCGACCTCAACTCCAACTCCATATATTCACTTTCAGGGAGAAAAAAATCAGAGAGAAGGATTCATCATGTTTTACGATACGGAGCCACCGCCAAGCCCTAAACTCTCTCGGGAGGGCTGATCTGGAGTCCGTTCGGGGCTCCAGAGAGGGGAATTCATCGCCATAGTCATCATCAACCTTCCTCCATCACCAATTTCATGATGCTCACCGCCGTGCGTGAGTAATTCCATACTAGGCTTGCTGGACAGTGATGGGTTGGATGAGATTTATCATGTAATCAAGTTAGTTTTGTTAGGGTTTGATCCCTAGTATCCACTATGTTCTGAGATTGATGTTGCTATGACTTTGCTATGCTTAATGCTTGTCACTAGGGCCCGAGTGCCATGATTTCAGATCTGAATCTATTATGTTTTCATGAATATATGTGAGTTCTTGATCCTATCTTGCAAGTCTATAGTCACCTATTATGTGTTATGATCCGTTAACCCCGAAGTGACAATAATCGGGATACTTACCGGTGATGACCGTAGTTTGAGGAGTTCATGTATTCACTATGTGTTAATGCTTTGGTCCGTTACTCTATTAAAAGGAGGCCTTAATATCCCTTAGTTTCCAATAGGACCCCACTGCCACGGGAGGGTAGGACAAAAGATGTCATGCAAGTTCTTTTCCATAAGCACATATGACTATATTCGGAATACATGCCTACATTACATTGATGAACTGGATCGAGTTCTGTGTCACCCTATGTTATAACTGTTGCATGATCGATCGCATCCGACATAATTATCCATCACCGATCCAATGCCTACAAGTGTGGGAGTCCTGGACTAAGGGGTCCTCGGGCGTCCGGCCTATTAGCCATGGGCCAGACTGATGGGTTGCAAAGATACGAAGACCGAAGACTACACCCGTGTCCGGAGGGACTCTCCTTGGCGTGGAAGGCAAGCTTGGCGACTAAATATGTAGATTCCTTTCTTTGTAACCGACCTTGTGTAACCCTAGATCCTCCCGGTGTCTATATAAACCGGAGGACTTAGTCCGGAGGACACACATTATCATAGCCATACAAGCTAGACCTCTAGGGTTTAGCCATTACAATCTCGTGGTAGATCAACTCTTTTAATACTCATATTCATCAAGATCAATCAAGCAAAACGTAGGGTATTACCTCCATAGAGAGGGCCCGAACATGGGTAAAACATTGTGTCCCCTGTCTCCTGTTACCATCGACCTTAGACGCATAGTTTGGGACCCCCTACCCGAGATCCGCTGGTTTTGACACCGACATTGGTGCTTTCATTGAGAGTTCCACTATGCCATCATCAAGAGGTTCGATGGCTCCTTCAACCATCTACAACGATGCTACCCAAGGGGGAGTTTTCCTCCTCGGACAGATCTTCATGTTCAGCGGCTTCGCTCTGCGGGCCTCCTCGCTTGGCCATCTGGAGTAGATCGAAAGCTACGCCCCCGGCCATCAGGTCAGATTTGGGAGCTTGAACTACGTTGTGGACATCAGTGGAGACTTGACTTTCGCCGGATTCGAGACCGCGGCTACCACTCCTGGTCACCCCGAGGGACATGACCTAAATCTGTCATCGGACCGCATCCACGAGACAACTCCCATAACCGCTCTGTCCTTAGATCCAGAGCAGACTGCGCCATCCAAGGACAGGAGGATCGACCTCACCACGGAGGCCACAGATTCCACGGCGTTGGAGCCGCACATAGACTTGATCTCACACGATACCTGTGCCACCGGAACTCCGGACTCGTTTCTGACTGTAAGTTCCGAATCATGTGAGCCCGCGGACGCCGAACTTGATCGTTTATCGATCTTCGAATTCAGCGCCGCAGACATCTTACAGCACTCGCCTTTGGGCGACATGCTAATCTCGTTAAAAAACCTATCCTTGGCAGAGGACTCACAGCCGAACTATATCCGGTTTGAACTAGGGGCTGACGATGGAGAATTTTGCTCCCCACCCGCCACCCACTTCATAGCCACGGTCGAGGAATTAATCGACACACTTGATTACGACTCCAAGGACATCGACGGTATGGACGACGATGCCGAAGAAGAAGAAGAAGCCCAAAACCCACCGTTCACCGGACGTTGTACGGCCACTTCCTCGCATGATGTATACATGGTGGACACACCAAAGGAGAACAGTGGTGATGACAGGGAAGATCCAGCTGAGGATAAACCCTCTGAAATACAATCCAAGCGCCGGCGTCAGCGGCACCGCTCTAAGTCATGCCGCAGTAAAGACAGCAACACTGGCACAGGAGAAGATAACACTCCAGAAGATGCCGAAGACAACGAAGACCCCGTTGAAATAGCTAATGAACAAGATGAACGGGAAGATGGGTAGGTTAGCTTTGGTAAACAGGCCACACACGAAGACTCAGGGGACGGAAGTTATCTTCCGCTCTCTTAGGACGAGGTGAGCCTCGGCACCGATGATTTCATCATGCCTGAGGAACCTCTTGAGCAGGATCACTTCAAGCGCCAGCTAATAGCCACTGCAAGGAGCCCAAAAAAGAAGAAGCAACAACTTCAAGCTGATCAAGATCTGCTCAATGATAAATGAACCGATGTCCTAGCAGCCGAAGAATACGGCCTCAAGCGCCCAACCAAAATTTACCCAAAGCGCAAATTGCTACCTCAGTTTGACAAGGAGGCACCAGAATACATACCACCATCATATAATGTGGCTGACTGACCACCACGTGGTCGGGACAAAATGGCAACTCACGCCGAACACCAGCCCGCCCCGCCTCATCGCACAGGTAGGGGTAAATTAGCCCACGACCATACATATGACCTCCGGCAAAACCTGAACAATAAAGCAGGACATACCAGATCAATCTACGGATCTCGAGGACATGCCTCGACACGCGACGACGGCCACCTATTCGGACGTGACAAACTTAGTCATGCGCGGGCTGAAAACCGCAGACAGACTCCATCAGAGATATGTCGCGATACGGCCCGATATAGAGGCTCCACACACCCTCATTCCTTCACTGATGAGGTCATGGATCATGAATTCCCAGTAGGGTTCAAACCCGTGAATACAGAATCATACGATGGAACCATGGACCCCGTGGTGTGGATCGAAGACTTCATTCTCCACATTCATATGGCCCGCAGCGATGACCTCCACGCCATCAAATACCTCCCTTTAAAACTTAAGCCACATAGTTCAACAACCTGGAGAGTCCGCCAGGAAATTCTGGACTAGGTTCTTAACTAAAAAGAACCAAATCGTCGATTGTCCGGATGCCGAAGCCCTAGCAACCTTCAAACACAGCATCCGCGACGAATGGCTCGCTCGCCACCTCGGCCAAGAAAAGCCAAAATCCATGGCGGCCCTCACGACACTCATGACCCGATTTTGTGCGGGCGATGACAGTTGGTTGGCCCGTAGCAAAAACAATGCAAGCGACGCCTGCACCCCTGATGTTAAAAATAACAAAGACAAGTCTCGACGCAACAGATACAAGCGTCGAAACAACAGTGATAACACCGATGATACATCGGTCAATGCCGGATTCAATGGCTCTAAGTCCGGTCAGAGGAAGAAGCCGTTCCAAAAGAGCAATTCAGGCCCATCCAGCTTGGACCGGATACTTGATCGTCCGTGCCAGATTCATGGCACCCCGAACAAACCATCCAATCATACAAATAGATATTGCTGGGTTTTTAAACAAGCCGGCAAATTAAACGCTGAGAACAGGGAAAAGGGATCGCAAAGTGAGGATGATGACGAAGAGCCCCGGCAACCGAACACAGGGGGTCAAAAGAAGTTTCCCCCTCAGGTCAAAATGGTGAACATGATATATGCTTCCCACATCCCCAAGAGGGAGCGCAAGTGCGCGCTCATGGACGTCTATGCGATAGAGCCAGTCGCCCCAAAATTTAATCCATGGTCGTCATGCCCGATCACTTTTGATCGTCGGGATCATCCAACCAGTATCCATCATGGTGGTTCAGCCGCACTGGTCCTAGACCCAATAATTGATGGGTTCCACCTGACTCGCGTCCTTATGGACGGAGGCAACAGCCACAATCTGCTCTATCAGGATACAACGCGAAAAATGGGCATTAACCCATCATGAATCAAGCCCACCAGGACTACCTTCAAAGGAGTCATACCAGGTGTAGAAGCCCGCTGTACGGGCTCAATCACACTAGAGGTTGCCTTCGGATCTCCAGAGAACTTCCGAAGCGAGGAGTTAATCTCCGATATCGTCTCCTTCCGCAGCGGCTATCACGCACTGCTCTGAAGAACTACGTTTGCTCGATTCAACGCAATACCACACTATGCTTACCTAAAGCTCAAGATGCCCGGTCCACGTGGCGTCATAACGGTCAATGGAAATATGGAACGCTCCCTCCGTACAGAAGAGCACACAACTGCCTTAGCAACAGAAGTACAGAGCGGCCTTCTCAAGCAGAACTTTAATTTGGCCGCCGAGCCCACAGACACCGTTAAGAGGGTCCGAACTACTCTGCAGCAGGAGAGCTCAGCTCGTCAGGAGCTCGACTAGCAATCTGGCCTCCGTCTCAGTCTTGATAAAGTGGCGGCATTCGTGTTGCGCGTACATAACTATGCACTCAAAATCCCATGGGCATCGATGGAGGCATAGCTAGCTTGTGGTCCATAGTACAGCTCAACCGACATCGGATACACACATACTTTCAATTTTACTTGTTCTCCTTTGCAGGTCTCAATCCCACAGGCCCCATCTGGTGGACTGGTCATCGACCCTCTTGAAGGATAAACACACCAAGACGGCGAGAAACGCGGACATATGGGGACTTTTTAGGTGATTTCGTTAATGATAACTCTACCTGTTTTTCAGGACCCACATGCAGCTCTCCCTTGGTTTCGGCATGTCAAATATCCTATTGCTTATCGCATTACCTGTATCAATGCGCCTTCACGTACTAATTAAATTACAATAAGAACGGTTTGCGATGGAGCTTTAGGACCCCAGCTTTTTACCTTCGTACCTTTTCTGTTTTCTTCCTCTTTTTTAGCTCCCCTGTGGATAACCCTATCAGGTAGCACCTGTACACTTTGGTACGTTTGATGTTTTCCAGGGGCTTCATAGCACCCTACATTATGGCAACAAAAGTCCGAACACTTTTTATAAGTATAGTTCGGCACCCCGAACTTAGCATTATATGCATTGGCTCCAAATCATGTCTTTGGTCAATAGTTGGGTTGCCTGGCTCCTGTGCTTGCTACCTTACGTTCCGCTATATCGGCTAAGGTAGTAAAGGAAGAACTACTACGATTGTGCCTTGATTTATCCAAAGGAGCACCTCAGTAGAGAAAGCCGAAAACTGACTGTCATGATGCGGCGAGAGCCGGTCAGCTGTTCGAAGGTTAGAAATCGTTGGAGATTTCTTCCGCATTACGTGAAGGATTGGTACTTCCCGATCAGACGCTCATAGCACTCTAGTTCGGATACTAGGGGTTGCGCCCATGTTTTTATTGAAGAACTCCTATGGCTAAGTGAGGGCGTTACAGCCGCATAGTCTGGTTGCCTGGTTCATTGCGCAAAACAACTCCTTCAAGGACCATCTAATTGGATCAAGATTGTTTAGATTCCATCCCGAACACCCCTGTACTACCTACGTGGGGGAAGAAGCCGACGACTGGTTAACCCTCAGATTTCATACAACACTGCCGCACAGGAAGTAAAAATTTAAAAACATAACAAGCATTATATTGCACAATCACTTTGTTTTATCATCAAGTTAGAGGGAGCTCGAATACATTCATTCAAAGATAGTGTCTTTCGCACAATGATCCGCAACAATGCGGGACCCCTCCAAGACATCGCCGAAGTATCGCTCGGGTGTGCGGTGCTCCTTGCCCTCCGGCGTCCCCTCGGTCGCTAATTTGACAGCGTCAAGCTTCGCCCACTAGACCTTGCAATAGGAGAAGGCCAGACGTGTGCCCTTGATGCAGATGGACCGCTTGATGCTACCTCTTGAGCACTGCGTTGGTTTTCCCTTGAAGAGGAAAGGGTGATGTAGCAAAGTAGCGTAAGTGTTTCCCTCAGTTTTTGAGAACCAAGGTATCAATCCAGTAGGAGGCCACACACGAGTCCCTCGCACCTACACAAACAAATAAAATCCTCGCAACCAACGCGATAAAGGGGTTGTCAATCCCTTCACGGTCACTTACGAAAGTGAGATCTAATAGATATGATAAGATAATATTTTTGGTATTTTTATGATAAAGATGCAATGTAAAGAAAGCAAAATAAACAGAAAAGGAAATAGCTTGATGATGAAAGATTAATATGATGGAAAATAGACCTGGGGGGCCATAGGTTTCACTAGCGGCTTCTCTTGAGAGCATAAGTATTATGGCGGGTAAACAAATTACTGTTGAGCAATTGACAGAATTGAGCATAGTTATGAGAATATCTAGGTATGATCATGTATATAGGCATCACGTCCGAGGAAAGTAGACCGACTCCAGCCTACATCTACTACTATTACTCCACACATCAGCCACTATCCAGCATGCATCTAGAGTATTAAGTTCAAGAGGACAAAGTAACGCTTTAAGCAAGATGACATGATGTAGAGGGATAAACTCATGCAATATGATATAAACCCCATCTTGTTATCCTCGATGGCAACAATACAATACGTGCCTTGCTGCCCCTACTGTCACTGGGAAAGGACACCACAAGATTGAACCCAAAGATAAGCACTTCTCCCATTGCAAGAAAGATCAATCTAGTACCAAACCAAACTGATAATTCGAAGAGACTTGCAAAGATAACCAATCATACAAAAAAGAATTCAAAGAAGATTCTAATATTGTTCATAGATAAACTTGATCATAAACCCACAATTCATTGATCTCAACAAACACACCGCAAAAGAAGATTACATCAAATAGATCTCCACAAGAGAGGGGGAGAACTTTGTATTGAGATCCAAAAAGAGAGAAGAAGCCATCTAGCTAATAACTATGGACCCGAAGGTCTGAAGTAAACTACTCACACTTCATCCGAGAGGCTATGGTGTTGATGTAGAAGCCCTCCATGATCGATACCCCCTCCGGCGGAGCTCTAGAAAAGGCCCCAACATGGGAACTTGTGGATACCAAAAGTTACGGCGGTGGAGTTAGGGTTTTGGCTCCCTATCTGGTAGTTTGGGGGTACGTAGGTATATATAGGAGGAAGAAGTACGTCGGTGGAGCAACGTGGGCCCCACGAGGGTGGAGGGTGCACCTGGGGGGGGGGGGGGTAGGCTTGCCCCCCTAGCTCGTGCCTTCCTGGTTGATGTCTTGACGTAGGGTCCAAGTCCTCTGGATCACGTTCATTCCGAAAATCACGTTCCCAAATGTTTCATTCCGTTCGGACTCCGTTTGATATTCTTTTTCTGCGAAACTCTGAAATAGGCAAAAAACAACAATTCTGGGCTGGGCCTCCGGTTAATAGGTTAGTCCCAAAAATAATATAAAAGTGTATTATAAAGCCCAATAATGTCCAAAACAAGATATAATATAGCATGGAACAATAAAAAATTATAGATACGTTGGAGACGTATCAAGCATCCCCAAGGTTAATTCCTGCTCGTCCTCGAGTAGGTAAATGATAAAAACAGAATTTTTGATGTGGAATGCTACTTGGCATAATTTCAATGTAATTCTTCTTAATTGTGGTATGAATATTCAGATTCGAAAGATTCAAGACAAAAGTTTAATATTGACATAGAAATAATAATATTTCAAGCATACTAACTAAGCAATTATGTCTCTTCAAAATAACACGGCCAAAGAAAGTTATCCCTACAAAATCATATAGTCTGGCTATGCTCCATCTTCACCACACAAAGTATTTAAATCACGCACAACCCCGATGACAAGCCAAGCAATTGTTTCATACTTTTGGTGTTCTCAAACTTTTTCAATCTTCACGCAATACATGAGCGCGAGCCATGGACATAGCACTATAGGTGGAATGGAATGGTGGTTGTGGAGAAGACAAAAAAGGGGGAAGATAGTATCACATCAACTAGGCGTATCAACGGGCTATGGAGATGCCCATTAATAGATATCAATGTGAGTGAGTAGGGATTGCCATGCAACGAATGCACTAAAGCTATAAGTATATGAAAGCTCAACAAAAAGAACTAAGTGGGTGTGCATCCAACCTGCATGCTCACGAAGACCTAGGGAATTTTGAGGAAGCCCATCATTGGAATATACAAGCCAAGTTTTATAATGAAAAATTCCCACTAGTATATGAAAGTGATAACATAGGAGACTCTCTATCTTGAAGATCATGGTGCTACTTTGAAGCACAAGTGTGGTAAAAGGATAGTAGCATTGTCCCTTCTCTCTTTTTCTCTCTTTTTTTGGGGCCTTTTCTCCTTTTTTATGGCCTCCTTTTTTTATTATTTAGTCCGGAGTCTCATCCCGACTTGTGGGGGAATCATAGTCTCCATCATCCTTTCCTCACATGGGACAATGCTCTAAAAATGGTGACCATCACACTTTTATTTACTTACAACTCATCAATTACAACTCAATACTTAGAACAAAATATGACTATGTGAATGCCTCCGGCGGTGTACGGGGATATGCAATGAATCAATAGTGACATGTATGAAAGAATTATGAACGGTGGCTTTGCCACAAATACAATGCCAACTACATGATCATGCAAAGCAATATGACAATGATGGAGCGTGTCATAGTAAACAGAACGGTGGAAAGTTGCATGGCAATATATCTCTGAATGGCTATGGAAATGCCATAATAGGTAGGTATGGTGACTGTTTTGAGGAAGGTATATGGTGGGTGTATGATACCGGAGAAAGGTGCGCTGTATTAGAGAGGCTAGCAATGGTGGAAGAAAGAAAAGTGCGTATGATCCATGGACTCAACATTAGTCATAAAGAACTCATATACTTATTGCAAAAATCTACAAGTTATCAAAGCAAAGTATTACGCGCATGATCCTAGGGGGGATAGATTGGTAGGAAAAGACAATCGCTCGTCCCCGACCGCCACTCATAAGGAAGACAATCAATAAATAAATCATGCTCCGACTTCATCACATAATGGTTCACCATAGGTGCATGCTACGGGAATCACAAACTTCAACACAAGCATTTCTTATATTCACAACTACTCAACTAGCATGACTCTAATATCACCATCTCCAAATCTCAAACCAATTATCAAGTATCAAACTTCTCATAGTATTCAACACACTCATAAGAATTTTTTTATTATTAATCTTGAATGCCTAACATAATTAAAGCAAATTACCATGCTGTTTTGTAGGACTCTCAAAATAATCTAAGTGAAGCATGAGAGAACAATAGTTTCTATAAAACAATTCCACTAACGTGCTCTAAAAGATATAAGTTAAGCACTAGAGCAAAAACTATATAACTCAAAAGATATAAGTGAAGCACATAGAGTATTCTAACAATTTCCGAATCATGTGTGTCTCTCTCAAAAGGTGTGTACAGCAAGGATGATTGTGTAAAACTAACAAACAAATACTCAAATAATACAAGACGCTCCAAGAAAAACACATATCATGTGGTAAATAAAAATATAGCTCCAAGTAAAGTTACCGATGGAAGTAGACGAAAGACGGAATGCCTTCCAGGGCATCCCCAAGCTTTGGATTTTAGGTGTCCTTAGATTATGTTGGGGTTCCATGGGCATCCCCAAGCTTAGGCTCTTGCCACTCCTTGTTCCATAATCCATCAAATCTTTTACCCAAAACTTGAAAACTTCACAACACAAAACTTAAAGTAGAAAATCTCATGAGCCGCGTTAGCGAAAGAAAACAAAACACCACTTCAATTTACTGTAATGAACTCATTATTTATTTATATTGGTGTTAAAACTAATGTATTCAAACTTCTCTATGGTCTATAAACTATTTTACTAGCCATAGATTCATCAAAATAAGCAAACAACACACGAAAAACAGAACAGTCTGTAGTAATTTGTAGCTAACGCAAGATATGGAACCCCAAAAATTCTAAAATAAATTGCTGGACGTGAGTAATTTATGAATTAATCATCTGCAAAAAGAATTGACTAAATATCACTTTCCAAATAAAAATGACAGCAATTCTCGTGAGCGCTAAAGTTTCTGTTTTTTACAACAAGATTAAAAAGACTTTCCCCAAGTCTTCCCAACGGTTCTTCTTGGAACAAACACTAATTAAGCAAAAAAAACACAACAAAAACAGAGGCTAGATAAATTATTTATTACTAAGCTAGAGCGAAAATCAAGGAATAAAAATAAAATTTGGTTGCCTCCCAACAAGCGCTATCGTTTAACGCCCCTAGCTAGGCATAAAAGCGAAGATAGACCTAGGTGTCGCCATAATAATAAGATAGATCATTAAAACTCATTTCATATTCTCTATGTTCGGCAGCAAGTTTTCTTTGATGCAAGCAAAAGTAATCAAAAGGGCTAAACTTAATGGGACAAAAGTCCCCAAGATCAACTTTAGGAGGTATAGGTTCCTCCTTCGGCCCTTCGTATTGCACAACCAATTCATCATTATAAGCATTCTTTTGACAGAACTTTGTAAGCCTATACTCGAGAGAATATCCTATCTCATTATTTTGAATAGCCAAAACATTATTAAGTTCAGAAATTCTATCAACTAGAACATTGGTAGGAACCCTTTTTCTAAGATTTTCATTGAAAGCAACATAGTCTAGAGATTGAAAACGAATTATTTCTTCTTGATCAAAAAGGATAGCCTCTATGGGAGGACGGCCAGCGTCCACACTATAATGCGCAAAGATGTCTTTGGCCTCTTTTATTATAAATCTAAACTCATGAGCCAAAAAGGTAGTAGCGGCACGCTTAACAGAAGAATGCTCAATATTACAAAATTCTAGGAAAATCCTTTGTATGCAAGGATGCATGTGCATAAATTGTCTTTCAAGTTCAACTACAAGCATGGCGATAGCATCCGCAAGACTACTAGTTCTATGAAGAATAGAACTACCCATAGAAGGCAAAGCACCGGCACAAGTAAAGAAATCTTGGATAACTCCTATTCCAATAATATTACCACTACCAATTCGGAATTTTTTTGTATGTAAGATAGGGGGTTCTTCAATAGGAGCATCAGAATTTTTAAAGATATTATTATTGTCCATATCGACAATAATTTCCCCAATTTCAGACATAACGGCAGAAAGTGCAAGGGGCAAAAAGAGGCAAACAGAGAAAGAGAAGGAGGACGGAGAGAGAGAGAGAGAGATGGCGAATAAAACGGCAAGGGTGAAGTGGGGGAGAGGAAAACGAGAGGCAAATGGCAAATAATGTAATGTGGGAGATAAGGGTTTGTGATGGGTACTTAGTATGTTTACTTTTGCGTAGACTCCCGGGCAACGGCGCCAGAAATGGCTCGTTGTCGGGAGTCAAATCTTGACTTGTCTTACGCGAATCTCCCCGGCAACGGCGTCGGAAATCCTTCTTGCTACCTCTTGAGCACTGCGTTGGTTTTCCCTTGAAGAGGAAAGGGTGATGCAGCAAAGTAGCGTAAGTATTTCCCTCAGTTTTTGAGAACCAAGGTATCAATCCAGTAGGAGGCCACGCACGAGTCCCTCGCACCTACACAAACAAATAAACTCCTCGCAACCAACGCGATAAAGGGGTTGTTAATCCCTTCACGGTCACTTTCGAAAGTGAGATCTGATAGATATGATAAGATAATATTTTTGGTATTTTTATGATAAAGATGCAAAGTAAAGAAAGCAAAATAAAAAGAAAAGAAAATAGCTTGATGATGAAAGATTAATATGATGGAAAATAGACCCGGGGGCCATAGGTTTCACTAGTGGCTTCTCTCGAGAGCATAAGTATTACAGTGGGTAAACAAATCACTGTTGAGAAATTGATAGAATTGAGCATAGTGATAAGAATATCTAGGTATGATCATGTATATGGGCATCACGTCTGAGACAAGTAGACCGACTCCTGTCTGCATCTAATACAAGTAGACCGCTATCCAGCATGCATCTAGAGTATTAAGTTCAAGAGAACGGAGTAACACTTTAAGCAAGATGACATGATGTAGAGGGATAAACTCATGCAATATGATATAAAACCCATCTTTTTGTCCTCGATGGCAACAATACAATACGCGCCTTGCTGCTCCTACTGTCACTGGTAAAGGACACCGCAAGATTGAACCCAAAGCTAAGCACTTCTCCCATTGCAAGAAAGATCAATCTAGTAGGCCAATCCAAACTGATAATTCGAAGAGACTTGCAAAGATAACCAATCATACATAAAATAATTCAGAGAAGATTCAAATATTGTTCATAGATAAACTTGATCATAAACCCACGATTCGTCGATCTCAACAAACAAACCGCAAAAGAAGATTACATCGAATAGATCTCCACAAGAGAGGGGGAGAACTTTGTATTGAGATCCAAAAAGAGAGAAGAATCCATCTAGCTAATAACTATGGACCTGAAGGTCTGATGTAAACTACTCACACTTCATCGGAGAGGCTATGGTGTTGATGTAGAAGCCCTCCGTGATCGATACCCCCTTTGGCGGAGCTCCGGAAAAGGACCCAAGATGGGATCTCATGGATACAAAAAGTTACAGCGGTGGAATTAGGGTTTTGTCTCTGTAT
This sequence comes from Triticum aestivum, assembly GCF_018294505.1. NCBI lineage: Eukaryota > Viridiplantae > Streptophyta > Magnoliopsida > Poales > Poaceae > Triticum > Triticum aestivum. The sequence goes on from NC_057794.1 coordinate 268,289,114, forward strand.
TTGGTAGTTTGGGGTACGTAGGTATATATTGGAGGAAGAAGTATGTCGGTGGAGCAATGTGGTCCCACGAGGGTGGAGGGCGTGCCTGGGGGAGGGGGGGGGGTAGGCGCGCCTCCCTACCTCATGCCTTCCTGGTTGATGTCTTGACGTAGGGTCCAAGTCCTCTGGATCACGTTTGTTCCGAAAATCACGTTCCCGAAGGTTACATTCCGTTTGGAATCCGTTTGATATTCTTTTTCTGCGGAACTCTGAAATAGGCAAAAAAACAGCAATTCTGGGCTGGGCCTCCGGTCAATAGGTTAGTCCCAAAAGTAATATAAAAGTGTATAATAAAGCCCAATAATGTCCAAAACAGGATATAATATAGCATGGAACAATAAAAAATTATAGATACGTTGGAGACGTATCACTTGATGACGTCCAGCTGAGGACATGCATCCACTAGTCGCTTCACCCGACCGAAGTAACTGTCGGGTATAGCTTCGGCTGGCCACAACCGGATTATTAAATCCTTCATGGCCAGTTCGGCTGCCCTATGTAGCTCGACCAACTGTTTTAGCTAATCGTTGAAGGACACCGGATGTTCTGGCGCAAGATATTGTGACCAGAACAGCTTCTCCGCGGAGCTCTCTTCTTCGGTTCGGAAGAACTCTGCGGCGTCAGCCACACTACACAGTAGATCAGTAAAAGCCCCTGGAGAACTCCGAACCCGGGTTAGTAAACGATATTTCATCTTCACATTCTTGCTTTGCATATTGAACGCCTTACCCGCCATGATCTTCCTGGTCTCCTGGATCTCCTGGAGGCCCCCCTGGGCCTCATTTTGGGCTGCCTCTGCACTCCTACGAGCCTTGGTGAGTTCGGTCTCTTGAACCGATGCATCGCGCTCCAAGGCCTCGCACTTCTTCACTGTGTCCTCGAGCTCCTATTGGACCTCGTTGACCCAGGCCTTGAGCTCCTTCCGAGCGGTCTGCTCCTTGACAGCCTTCCCTTCGGCTTCAACCAGGGCCTGTTTCAGGGCCTCGACCTCGGTCGTCGCCTCTATACACATCATGGCATTTCGATCATTGCATATCATTTTCCTTTTTTCGAATACATAACAGGTTATTACTTACCTTGTTTTTCCTGGAGCTGCCTCTTCACCTGGCCCAGGTCTTCCTCGGCCTCTGCCAGTTTCTGCTTTAGTCCGGAGACTTTGGCAGTATGCGAGGCTGCAGCCAACAGCGACGCCTATGTTTACATTTCAGAAAAATTTAGTTAGTTTCCTGCAATAGGAGACTGATCCTCTGTCCGGCTTTTTCTTTCTGAACACCGGACAGTGTCTCAGGGACTACTGTCTATATTGGGAGTTTCTATTTTTTGCGTCGCTTACCTCAAAACCTGTCAGCAGGCTGCTGCAAGCTTCAGTTAGTCTGCTCTTGGCGGACTGAACCCTCGGACACGGTGCTCATCCACAATGGAAGCGCCTCGCAGCGCTTCCAGCAGATTATTCGGTGCCCCTGGTTGGACAGGGGTCACCGGCGGAATAGGCATCCCCCTTCTTTCAAAGGAGGTTGCGTGCCGGATTCCAGAGCCACATCGGTGTCCGGAATCAAGTCCGACCGAGGGCTGAACTAAATGAGGCCCTCCCCACCAGTCTCCTTGGGGATTGATTCCCCCTAGTGTCCGGCGATGGGGGTTTCACTTTCTGGCGCCTCCTGAGCCTCTCCCCCGCCTGGAATAGTCCTTCAGGACAACACCTCTGCATCGTCCTTGGACTTGGGGGAGGAGCGGCCGGCGATGACTCGCTGGCCATCGCCTTGGGATCCAGCGAACCTCCTGACGAGGATCGCGGGGAGCTGTTGTGGGCGAGACTACAGTAACATAACCAATCATGTCAATGCAATAAGGAGGAGAAATTTTATGGGAAGATATAAGTCTTATCACTTACAATGTGGCCCGTGGCTTGGTGCGGGGGCGTGGCTCCAGACTGCTTTCAACGTCCCATGCGGAGCTGCCCACGAGTGGGCCTTTCCCCTTCTTGGGCGCCTCCGCCTCCAGAATGGTGGAGGCCGCCCTCTTTTTCTTACCATCATCATGGGGAGGGTTGTTTTCCTCCTACTCCTCATCGCCGTCGTCTTCGGCGACGGAGGATTGAGTCTTGTCTTCGGACGTTGCGTCTGAAGCACCCTTGTGACGGGGGCCACTCCGGACCCCCTTGGCCTTCCCTGTGGCCTTCTCCGGCGCCTTGTAGGGCATCGGCACCAGCATCTTCGCTAAACTTGGGATGACTGGTTCTTCAGGCAGCAGAGCCGGACATTGGATCCGCTTCGCCCTCTCCATCCAGTCCTGAAGAAACGATGACGATAAAAGCTTAGTCATCATCCTTGAAACAGACAAGTAAGGGATGCTGTAAGAATAACATACCTCGTTGGCGAGGTGGTTAATGTCATGACCGCAGTCCGAATCTATGGCCGACGGTGTTTCGTTGCCTTTAAAAAGCAACCTCCATGCATCTTCATGAGTGGTTTCAAAGAGCCTCTTCAGGGTATGGTGCTTCTTCGGATTGAACTCCCATAGAGGGCGGCTTCGGCTTTGGCATGGGAGAATCTGGTGAACTAACATCACCTGGATTATATCGACGAGTTTGATATCTTTATCCACCATGCTTTGAATGCGCGTTTGCAGCGGTGTCAGCTCGTCTGGCGAACACTAGTTCGGCCCCTTCTCAACCCAAGAGGTGAGTCACATGGGAGCACCAGAGTTGAATTCAGCAGTTGCGGCCCAGGTGGTGCCGTGGGGTTCTGTTATATAGAACCAATGTTTCTGCCATTCTTTTTCAGTCTCCACAAAAGTGCCTTTCGGCCAGGAGACATTGGCCAGCTTGCTCACCATGGCGCCTCCGCACTCCGTGTGCTGGCGATCCACCACCTCCGCACTACGCCTGCTGGCGATCCACCACCTCCGCACTACGCGTGGTGGCCATCCTCCGTGTGCTGGCCATTCTTTTACAGTCTCCACAAAAGTGCCTTTCGGCCAGGAGACATTGGCCAGGAGGAAGGCCTCACACATGACGATGAACACCGAGATGTTGAGAAGGGAGCTCGGGGATAGATCATGGAAGTCTATCCCATAGTAGAACATCAGCCCACGGACGAAGGGGTGGAGTGGAAACCCTAACCCGTGGAGGAAATGAGGTATGAATACTACCCTCTTGTTGGGCTTCAGCGTGGGAATGATTTTCCCCTGGGCCGGAAGGCGGTGGGCGATTCCCTTCGCCTGGTACCCGGCCGCCCGAAGCTCGGCGATGTCCTCCTCCTGGACGGACGAGGCCATCCACTTGCCTTGACCTCCGGATCCGGACATGTTTGAGTGCTTGCTCGAGACGGAGAAGATGAGAACTTGGGCGCTGGAGCTCAAGAATGGAAGGACAGAGGAAGAGAAGGTGTGGGTGAAGAAAAGGGGTTCTTATCTCCTTATAAAGGCAGTAAATATTGGACGCCTCCCCATTCGCCTTAAAATTTGCCTACTCCCAAGGGCTGTGTAAACGGCACGGTTGGGTTACCCACACCCGTATTGATGAGAATCCCGAAATAAGGGGACACGATCTTTGCTTTGATAAGACGTGCCAATGGCAACCGCGTCTCGAAACATGGAGCGAGAGACGAAAAATGGTTCGAAATTTTGACCGGACAGATGTGATCTCATGTTATGAAAAGTTGTCAGCAGATTGGACTCGTGTAAAATTATATTCTCTCTGCGATTTTGTGTGGTGTGTGTTACAGGTCCGGACATGTCGATACATCCAAAGACTATTGTGGAGTTCGAAAGGAGGAACCCGCCTTGCAATGCCGAAGACAGGCCTATGCGCCGGATACCTTGTCATTGAAGCCAGGTTCAGGGGCTACTAAGGGAGTCCTGGACTAAGGGGTCCTCGGGCGTCCGGCCTGTTAGTCATGGGCCAGACTGATGGGCTGTGAAGATACGAAGACCGAAGACTACACCCGTGTCCGGATGGGACCCTCCTTGGCGTGGAAGGCAAGCTTGGCGACTGAATATGTAGATTCCTTTCTTTGTAACCAACCTTGTGTAACCCTAGATCCTCCCGATGTCTATATAAACCGGAGGACTTATTCCGGGGGACACACATTATCATAGCCATACAAGCTAGACCTCTAGGGTTCATCCATTACGATCTCGTGGTAGATCAACTCTTGTAATACTCATATTCATCAAGATCAATCAAGCAGGACGTAGGGTATTACCTCCATAGACGGGCCCGAACCTGGGTAAAACGTTGTGTCCCCTGTCTCCTATTACCATCTTCCTTAGACGCACAGTTCGGGACCCCGTACCCGAGATCCGCCGGTTTTGACACCGACAACGAGCTTTTCTTATATTTTTCTTCGCTTATTTACTTTTCCATTGCTACTGTTGTCAGGTGTGGGGTTCCGGAAAACCCTTAAGGTTCGAACACTGGGGTGCGCATGAAGTCTTTCCCTCCTACCGATCAACACCCTAGCTCACTAAGATCTTGCGGACGAACTCGACGAACTCGCAACACAGAAAGGCACGAGATTTATACTGGTTGGGGCCACCGTTGTGGTGTAATACCCAACTCCAGTGTGGTGGTAGTGGATTGCCTCTTGGGCTGATGAAGAACAGTACAGGGGGAAGAACAACCTCCTGAGGTTGAGGTGTTCTTGTGCTTGATGACTTAGCAGGTGAGAGCTGGATGAACTGCTCGATCAGATTGGATCAAGCCAAGATCATATGCCCCTACTGTGGTGGCTAGTTCTACTTATATAGGCCCTGGTCCTCTTCCCAAATATTAAGCGGTAAGGGAGCCAACAACGGTGGGCAAATTTGAAGGGGGACAGCTAGTACAAGCTATCCTGAAAAAGTGGTCTTCGCCTGCGAAAGTCTCTGGGGGTGACGCCGTCTTGGGATCCACGATGACCTCCATCTTGCCTGGTCTTGGTCTCATTGCACCGATATAGCAAGCTTTGCCTGATGCCTCGATACTCTTCGCCTGCGCCTGCTTCCTTAGCACCAAAGTGGAAACAAGGACACTACGCGTGCTGGTGCCCGCCTGGTGTCGATCATCATGGTTCACGTCACGAGAGCCTCGTGAGGTTTGCCCCGCCTTGATATCTCCGCTCCTCGTGAGCCTGCCTGATTAGGCCACTCCTGAGGAGGTCTTGCGTCGTCCCCCTCGCGAGGCTTGGACCCTCACGAGAGTCTTGGATGCCTTGTTGATGAAGATGGGCCGTATAGCTTGCTGGCTTAGCCATGCCATGGGCCACAGGCAGGCAAGTCTGGGGACCCCCATTCCCAGAACACCGACAGTAGCCCCCGGGCCCAAGGTGCGCTCGGGCTTGGCTTCGTGGCGAAGCAAAGGGTCAAGTTCGGAGCGCCGCGGGCCCCAAAAGCATGCGGCCTCGGTTGACGCGTGGCGGTCGATTGGACATGGGCGTCTCTGCTTCCCCACGCCGCCTCGACAACTGCACGACTTGACAAGTCCCTACGACATGCAAGGAAAACCATCATTACCTGCTATCATGGGAGGCGCCGGTTGGCCTTCTTCCGTTATAAATGGGGGGGGGGCGGAGCCCCCGTCGCCCATCTCTTCCTCGCTTGCTTGCTTCTCCTTCCTCGCTCCATTGCTTGTAGTGCCACCAATGGCGCCACGAAGGAGGTTCTCCGCCGCCGAGAAGGTAAAGGCCCCTCGCGAGGGACCTGGCTCCCCGGCGCCCAAGCGTGGACGCGGCCGTCCGTGCAAGCACGCCGCGTCCCCCTCCGTGGCCCATTGTCGAGGCGGCGCCGCGGCACACGGAGGGGGTCGTCCAAGCCATGGCGATCCAGCTGATGAGGGGAGGCGTGCTATGGTGGCGCCCCCCCCGTCCGCGCTTCCACACGACGGAGGTGTCGCCGGAGTTTGTCGTCTGGGCGGAGAACCCGACCGGCAACTGGCTCCAACTTCCACGCTTCTTTGTCGGCGAACTGCCGGCCTCCGGTCCAGGCAGACTCTGGTTGCAGGCGGATGGTTGCTGCAGCAAGGCCTCTTGAGTTGCGGTCGAGACTTCCGCCGCAGGCAACATAGCCCTGGCCCGCGGCTGGCATACGTTCGCCCGTGCACGCGGCCTGGGCCAGTGGTGCACCCTCCACTTCAAGTACGATGGTGGATCGACCCTCTATGTGAGGGTGCTTGGGGAAGATGGTCGCCGCGCCGGGTGCTGCCCCGAGGCGAATGACGGTGAGGAGGTGCTCGCCCTTGGGGACGGTCGCAACGAGGATGAGGGAGAGTCTACCCTCGGCGGCGACCGTGTCTTGTCCAGCTACGGCGGCTCTTCCTCCGGCGACAGCTCTAGCAGTGGTGGCTACGACCAGCCACCGCACCGCCGCGTCCGCTTTGAAGGTGGCAGTGGGTCTTCACATCGCCGCGCCTCCGTGAAGCGTGAAGAAGGATCCGGCTAGGCTCGGGGTGCCGCTAGGTGTCTGCCTCCGCTGATTGCTGCTATGCTACTTTTGTTTTAATATTTTTCCTCCATCAAGAATTAATCCAGTATGGGCCCAGGGGGGCGTGTACGGAACTATGGTTCCTCGGTTATTGCGCTATGCGTGTTGTTCCCGTGTCGTGTCATTATTTCGTGCAAAGATAACTTAACCTGGTATATTCAAGACGCCCTCTTCCTCTTGAGGTGCTTATTTCCTCATGTCCATCTTGCTTTGGTGGCCTGCATTTGTTCAGGAAAGGCAAAAACTCGTTAGGAAGTGCGTTAAAAGGTTTGCCGTTCACCCTGCCCCTGACCTAGCGCTTTGTATCACGGTACCCGAGGGGCACGGACTAGGAGAGGCGTGCCAGCTTTTGGGCTCGAACGAGGGTGGCTCGCGAGAAGGCAGAGAGGGGGAAAAATGCTTGTGAGGGCACATGCCTATCCCCCTAGTGAGGCATGCGAGAGAGAGAACACGAGCAAACCTGACCTGGAAAAATGCAGTTAGAGGCGAGGGAATCAAATCAGTGAGGAACGCCAAAAGCAAACTTTGATTAAGGAAAAAGCGAGCCAACTACGGAAAGCAAATGAAAAGCCGCGTCCGGCACCTAATCTAGTCTTCAAGTCTTCTCACCAGCACAGAGCTAAGTGCCGCCACTAGGCGTGGGCAGGAGCCCCACGGCCTGAGGCCGGCGCTCCTGAGACTCCAGGGCGTGTACAACCCCAACTCATTATTATGTGAGAGTGTCATGGGCGGCGATTCTTCACAGGCACCGGGCCTTCTTCACTGGCTCTGGGCCTTGCTTCATGGGTAGAACTTCCGGAGGTGCTGGATGTTGATTCTACTACACAACCTTTATTCCTGCTCGTCCTTGAGTAGGTAAATGATAAAAACCGAATTTTTGATGTGGAGTGCTACTTGGAATAATTTCAATGTAATTCTTCTTAATTGTGTCATGAATATTCAGATCCGAAAGATTCAAGACAAAAGTTCATATTGACATAAAAATAATAATACTTCAAGCATACTAACTAAGCAATAATGTCTTCTCAAAATAACATGGCCAAAGAAAGTTCATCCCTAAAAAATCATATAGTTTAGTCATGCTCCATTTTCGTCACAAAAGAATGCTCTCATCATGCACAACCCCAATGACAAGCCAAGCAATTGTTTCATACTTTAGTAATCTCAAACCTATAAACTTTCACGCAATACATGAGCGCGAGCCATGGATATAGCACTATGGGTGGCATAGAATAATGAGGGGGTTATGTGGAGATGACAAAAAAGGAGAAAGTCTCACATCAACGAGGCTAATCAATGGGCTATGGAGATGCCCACTGATTGATGTTAATGCAAGGAGTAGGGATTGCCATGCAACGGATGCACTAGATGTATAAAAGTATGAAAGCTCAACAAAAGAAACTAGTGCGTGTGCATCCAACTTGCTTGCTCACGAAGACCTAGGGCACTTGAGGAGGCCCATTGTTGGAATATACAAGCCAAGTTCTATAATGAAAAATTCCCACTAGTATATGAAAGTGACAAAACAAGAGGCTCTCTATCATAAAGATCATGGTGCTACTTTGAAGCACAAGTGTGGCAAAGGATAGTAGCATTGTCCCTTCTCTCTTTTTCTCTCATTTTTTTATTTGGCCTTTCTTTTTTTATGGCCTTTCTCTTTTTTTCGGGCTTTCTCTTTTTTATGGCCTTTCTCTTTTTTTATTTTTTATTCCTCACTTGGGACAATGCTCTAATAATTATGATCATCACGCTTCTATTTATTTACAACTCAAAGATTACAACTCGATACTAGAACAAAGTATGACTCTATATGAATGCCTCCGGCGGTGTACCAGGATTGCAATGAATCAAGTGTGACATGTATGAAAAATTATGAACGGTGGATTTGCCACAAATACGATATCAACTACATGATCATGCAAAGAAATATGACAATGATGATGTGTGTCATAATAAACGGAACGGTGGAGAGTTGCATGGCAATATATCTTGGAATGGCTATGGAAATGCCATAATAGGTAGGTATGGTGGCTGTTTTGAGGAAGATATAAGGAGGTTTATGTGTGAAAGAGCATATCATATCACGGGGTTTGGATGCACCGGCGAAGTTTGCGCCAACTCTCAAGGTGAGAAAGGGCAATGCACGGTATCGAGGAGGCTAGCAAGGATGGAAGGGTGAGACTGTGTATAATCCATGGACTCAACATTAGTCATAAAGAACTCACGTACTTATTGCAAAAATCTACAAGTCATCAAAAACCTCGGCACTACGCGCATGCTCCTAGGGGGATAGATTGGTAGGAAAAGACCATCGCTCGTCCCCGACCGCCACTCATAAGGAGGACAATCAAATAACACCTCATGTTTCAAATTTGGTACATAACGTTTACCATACGTGCATGCTACGAGACTTACAAACTTCAACACAAGCACTTCTCAAATTCACAACTACTCAACTAGCACGACTTTGATATTATTACTTCCATATCTCAAAACAATCATCAAGCATCAAACTTCTCTTAGTATTCAAAACACTCATAAGAAAATTTTACTAATCTTGAGTACCTAGCATATTAGGATTTTAAGAAAATTACCATGCTATTTAGGACTCTCAAAATAATCAAAGTGAATCATGAGAGTTCATCTATTTCTTCAAAATAAAACTACAACCATGCTCTAAAAGATATAAGTGAAGTACTAGAGCAAATAACAAACTACTCCGAAAGATATAAGTGAAGATCAATGAGTAGTCGAATAATTATGCAACTATGTGAAGACTCTCTAACATTTAAGAATTTCAGATCTTGGTATTTTATTCAAGCAGCAAGCACAACTAAATAAAATGACATTCTAAGAATGGCAAACATCATGAGAAGAAGCAAAAACTTAGGATCAACTGAAACTAACCGATAGTTGTTGAAGAAGAAAGGTGGGATGCCAACCGGGGCATCCCCAAGCTTAGACGCTTGAGACTTATTGAAATATTATCTTGGGGTGCCTTGGGAATCCCCAAGCTTGAGCTTTTGTGTCTCCTTAATTCTTCTCATATCACGGTCTCCCTAAATCTCAAAAGCTTCATCCACACAAAACTCAACAAGGACTCGTGAGATAAGTTAGTATAAACCATTGCAAAAACCTTATCATACTCTACTGTAGCAAATCACTAAAATTATTATTCAACATTTCATACTAAATGCCTCTGCATATTTAATAGTCCTATCCTCAAATAGAATCATTAAAGAAGCAAACATATGCAAACAATGCAAACGTAACAGCAATCTGCCTAAACAGGATAGTCTGTAAAGAATACTGCAACATTCATACTTCCCTAGCTCCAAAAATTATGAAAGAAAATTCTCACTGTATTAAATTTATCAGAGCTTAATATTCAAAAGGTTTCAACATTTTATCACATTCTGACTTTTCTAGGGAATTATTGCAACAGCCGTAAACTTTCTGTTTTCAAACAGCAACATGTATACTTGTAACATAATCATAGTAAAGGCTATCAATGCCACTTTTATTGAAATAAAAGATGCAAAAAATTGTTAAAAATAACAGAAAGCAAATCCTAACAAAATAAATTGACGCTCCAAGCAAAACACATATCATGTGGCGAATAAAAATATAGCTCCAAGTAAAGTTACCGATGAATGAAGACGAAAGAGGGGATGCCTTACGGGGCATCCCCAAGCTTAGGCTCTTGGTTGTCCTTGAATATTACCTTGGGGTGCCTTGGGCATCCCCAAGATTAGGCTCTTGCCACTCCTTATTCCATAGTCCATCGAATCCTTACCCAAAACTTGAAAACTTCACAACACAAAACTTAACAGAAAAATCGTAAGCTCCGTTAGTATAAGAAAATAAATCACCACTTCAAGGTACTGTAATGAACTCATTCTTTATTTATATTTGTGTTAAACCTACTGTATTACAACTTCCCTATGGTTTATAAACTATTTTACTAGCCATAGATTCATCAAAATAAGTAAACAACACATGAAAAACAGAATCTGTCAAAAACAGAACAGTCTGTATTAATCTGGATCAAACGTATACTTCTGTAACTCATAAAATTCTCAAATAAATTGCTGGACCTGAGGAATTTATCTATTAATCATCTGAAAAAATAATTAACTAAATAGCACCCTCCAAATAAAAATGGCAACAATTCTCGTGAGCGCTAAAGTTTCTGTTTTTTACAGCATGATCACAAAGACTTCCCCCAAGTCTTCCCAAAGGTTCTACTTGGCACAAACACTAATTAAAAGCATAAAACCACATATAAACAGAGTCTAGATGAATTATTTATTACTAAACAGGAACAAAAAGTAAAGAACAAAAATAAAGTTGGGTTGCCTCCCAACAAGCGCTATCGTTTAACGCCCCTAGCTAGGCATGATGATTTCAACGATGCTCTCATCAAAGATAAGAATTGAAACATAAAGAGAGCATCTTGAAGAATATGACTATAACTTTTAAGTCTAACATACTTCCTATGCATAGGGATTTTGTGAGAAAACAACTTATGGGAACAAGGATCAACTTGCATAGGAAAGGAAAACATGCATAACTTCAAAACTTTAAGCACATAGAGAGGAAACTTGATACTATTGCAATTCCTACAAGCATATATTCCTCACTCATAATAATTTTCAGTAGCATCATGAATGAATTCAACAATATAACCAGCACCTAAAGCATTCTTTTCATGATCTACAAGCATAGAAAATTTACTACTCTCCACATAAGCAAAAATCTTCTCATGAACAATAGTGGGAGCAAACTCAACAAGATAACTATCATGTGATTGAATATTAAGATCAAGATGACAAGTTTCATGGTTATAATTATTCTTTAAAGCATACGTGTCATCACAATAATCATCATAGATAGGAGGCATGCTTTCATCATAATAAATTTGCTCATCAAAACTTGGGGGACAAAAAATATCATCTTCATCAAACATAGCTTCCCCAAGCTTGTGGCTTTGCATATCATTAGCATCATAAATATTCAAGGAATTCATACTAACAACATTGCAATCATGCTCATCATTTAAATATTTAGTGCCAAACATTTTATAGATTTCTTCTTCTAGCACTTGAGCACAATTATCCTTTCCATCATACTCACGAAAGATATTAAAAAGGTGAAGCGTATGAGACAAAGTCAATTCCATTTTTTTATAGTTTTATTTTATAGACTAAACTAGTGATAAAACAAGAAACTAAAAGACTCAATTGCAAGATCTAAAGATATACCTTCAAGCACTCACCTCCCCGGCAACGGCGCCAGAAAAGAGCTTGATGTCTACTACACAACCTTCTTCTTGTAGACGTTGTTGGGCCTCCAAGAGCAGAGGTTTGTAGGACAGTACCAAATTTCCCTCAAGTGGATGACCTAAGGTTTATCAATCCGTAGGAGGCGTAGGATGAAGATGGTCTCTCTCAAGCAACCCTGCAACCAAATAACAAAGAGTCTCTTGTGTCCCCAACACACCCAATACAATGGTAAATTGTATTGGTGCACTAGTTCGGCGAAGAGATGGTGAAACAAGTGGTATATGGATAGTAGATAAAGGTATTTGTAATCTGAAATAATAAAACAGCAAGGTAGCAAGTGATAAAAGTGAGCATAAACGGTATTGCAATGATAGGAAACAAGGCCTAGGGTTCATACTTTCGCTAGTGTAAGTTCCCTCAACAATGATAACATAATTGGATCACATAACTATCCCTCAACATGCAACAAAGAGTCACTCCAAAGTCACTAATAGCGGAGAACGAATGAAGAAATTATGGTAGGGTATGAAACCACCTCAGTTATTCTTTCCAATCAATCCGTTGGGCTATTCCTATAAGTGTCACAAACAGCCCTAGAGTTCATACTAGAATAACACCTTAAGACACAAATCAACCAAAACCCTAATGTCACCTAGATACTCTAATGTCACCTCAAGTATCCGTGGGTATGATTATACGATATGCATCACACAATCTCAGATTCATCTATTCAACCAACACAAAGGACCTCAAAGAGTGCCCCAAAGTTTCTACCGGAGAATCACGAAGAAAACGTGTGCCAACCCCTATGCATAGGTTCATGGGCGGAACCCGCAAGTTGATCACCAAAACATACATCAAGTGATTTCAAATCATTAAAGACTCAATCCGATAAGATAACTTCAAAGGGGAAACTCAATTCGTTACAAGAGAGTAGAGGGGGTGGAGAAACATAAGATCCAACTATAATAGCAAAGCTCGCGATACATTAAGATCGTGCCAAATAAAGAACACGAGAGAGAGAGAGATCAAACACATAGCTACTGGTACATACCCTCAGCCCCGAGGGAGAACTACTCCCTCCTCATCATCGAGAGCACCGGGATGATGAAGATGGCCACCGGAGAAGGATTTCCCCCTCCGACAGGGTGCCGGAACGGGTCTAGATTGGTTTTCGGTGGCTACGGAGGCTTCTGGCGGCGGAACTCCCGATCTATTGTGCGTTCTAGAAGTTTTAGGATACATAGGTATATATGGGTGCAGGAAGTACGCCGGTGGAGCTTCGGGGGCCCCACGAGGCAGGGGCGCGCCCTAGGGGGGCGCCCCCACCCTTGCGAGCACCTCCCTTGGCTCCTGACGTGGGGTCCAAGTCCATCCGGTAGCTTTCCTTCCAAAAATAACTTCTCGAGTTGATTTCGTTCCGTTTCGACTCCGTTTGACATTCCTTTTCTTCGAAACACCGAAATAGGCAAAAAAACAGCAATTCTGGGCTGGGCCTTCGGTTAATAGGTTAGTCCCAAAAATAATATAAAAGTGGATAATAAAGCCCAATATTGCCCAAAATAGTAGATAACATAGCATGGAGCAATCAAAAATTATAGATACGTTGGAGACGTATCAGATGTTCCAGGCGTTTTGGATAGGTACCCCGTCTTGTGTCTCCAGGCGCACGACGCCAGGCCTGGAGATGTGGACGACCTTGAACGGGCCCTCCTACATTGGTGAAAGCTTATGCAACCCTTCCCTAGAGAGGACCCACCTCAGGACTAGGTCACCCGTCTCGAGGGTCCTGAAGCGGATGTTGCGGCAGTGGTATCACCGCAGTGCTTGCTGGTACCTTGTCGCCCTCAGCGCAGCTTCGCGACGACGTTCCTCCCCGAGCACGAGATCGATCCCCCGCGTGGCGTCCTGCTGTGTTTCGTCGAATGCCAGGACCCGTGCGGAGCGATGCTTGACCTCGTGAGGAAGGACTGCTTCAGCTCCGTAGACGAGGAAGAATGGAGCTGCACCCATTGGCTTGGTGGCGGTGGTTCGGATGGACCACAACACGGACTGGAGCTCGTCGTGCCAGCCCCTGCCGCAGGCCTCCATCTTCTTCTTGAAGGTCCTGGTCTTGAGGCCCCTTAGGACCTCCGCGTTAGCACGTTCGGCCTGACCATTACTCCTGGGGTGGGCCACCAAAGCATAGCAGATGTACGTTCCAATGTTAGCAAAGTAAGTTTTAAAGAGGTTACTAGTAAACTGCGAGCCGGTATTTGTGATGATGCGGTTGGGGACCTTGAAACGGCTCACGAGGCCGTTGATGAACTTGACAGCAGAGCCGGCTGGAATGGTACGGACGGCTTCCACTTCCGCTCACTTGGTGAACTTGACGATGGCGACGTAGAGATAACGATAGTCCCCTGGCGCTCGTGGGAACAGGCCTAGGATGTCTAGGCCCCAGACCGCGAACGGCCACGTGAGTGGGATGGTTTGGAGGCCCTGAGCAGGCTGATGGATTTGCTTGGCGTGGAATTGGCAAGCTTCACAGGACTTCACCAGCTCGGCTGCATCATTGAGTGCTGTGGGCCAATAGAATCCGCTGCGGAAGGCCTTGCCGACGAGGGTCCGTGATGATGAGTGATGTCCACAGTCCCCACCGTGTATGTCAGTTAGCAGCTCCCTCCCTTGATCACTGGAGATGCAGCGCAGCGTGACATCGTTCGGCCATTTCCTGTACAACTCACCGTCTTGAATGCAGTATGTCGTGGCCTGTCAGGCCACACGCTCCACATCTTCTTCCTTCTCTGGCACTGTCCCATGCATCAGGTACTCCTTGAACTCCTTGGTCCAGCACTCCTCCTAGGGCTCGAGCGCCAAGAGTAGCTGAGCTCCTGAGGTTGGGCCGCAAGCTGGGGCTACCGTGGCCGGGGGCTGTGGGAGCTCCTCCCAAGGCTGAGTTGTGCTTGAAAGAGGTGGCGTAGCTGATGGCTTGAAGAGACGCTCTTCGAAGATGCCAGGCTCTTGCGGTTGCCGCTTGGATGCTCTCTTGGCGATGTCGTCGGCTTCCTTGTTGGTGCCCCGGGGCACATGCTGCAGTTCCAAGCCTGAGAACTGCCTTTCCATTTTGCGCACCTCCGCAAGGTAGGCCTCCATGTGCTCGTCCTTTGGCTCGTACACTTTGTTGGAGAAGTTGATGAGGAGTTGCGAGTCGCCCTTGATGGTAAGGCGCCTCACCCCCAGAGCCGCCATAGCCTTCAGGCTGGCTATGAGTCCTTCCTATTCTGCGACATTGTTGGAGACCTTCTCGCCGTGCTAGAAGCAGAGTTGCACGGCATAGTAAAGCTTGTCCTGAGTGGGCGAGATGAGCACTACTCCAGCCCCCACGCCCTGGTGCCCAAAGGCGCCATCAAAATAAATGACCCAGCCGTTTGGTGCCTCACTTCCTGGGGAGGTGGACCGGTCTTCTCCTTCCTCAAGAGCTGGGGCATCTGTCCATTGTGCCACAAAATCGGCGAGCGCGGCTCCCTTGATGACCCTGGTGGTGCTGAACTCCAGCTGGAATGCTTGCAGCTTGATGTTCCATTCAGCGACCCTTCCGGCTGAGTTTGGGCTCCTGAGTACCCTCTCCAATGGGTAAGACGATACGACCTTGATGGGGTGCCCCTGGACGTAGTGTCGCAGCTTGCGCGAGGCCACCAAGAGTGCGAGAAGGAGCTTTTGCGGTATGGGGTAGCGTGCCCTTGCGTCCCGCATTATGGTGCTGACGAAGTACACCGGGTGCTCGACGAGGGCTGGCACACTGCTGACGCTCGGGTCTTGTGGGGATTGTGGTGTATCCTGAGGTGGAGGATTTCCTGAGACTTGGCCATCCTCAGGAGTTTCCGTGACGTTGCCCTGCCGAGGTTGATCTTCCGCCGCTGATGGCTCTGGTGTGCCTTCTTGACCCTGCACTGCATTAGCTCTGGCTTGACGTGGCACACCCTTGTCTTTGCGCTCCTCCCGAACCGCCACCAGCGCCGTGCTGGCGGAGTACGGGGTGGCGGCGAGGTAGAGTACCAGAGGCTCGAGAGGCCGTGGCGCCACCATCACCCGGGGGCTGGTGAGGTATTTCTTGAGGTCTTGGAAGGCCCGGTCGGCCTTCGGGGTCCACTCAAAGGGGCGTTTCTTCTTCATGAGCTTAAACAAGGGTAAGGCGCGCTCGCCTAGCTTAGAGATGAAGCGCCCTAACACGGTCACTCGTCCTGCCAGCTTTTGCATCTCCTTGAGGGTCTGTGGTGGGCTCATGTCTTCGATGGCCTTGATCTTCTCCGGGTTCGCCTCGGTCCCTCTGTGGGATACGAGAAACCCTAGAAGCTTGCCAGAGGGGACGCCAAACACGCACTTCTACGGGTTAGGCCTCAAGTTCACCCGACGCAAACTCTAAAAGGTCTCCTCCATGTCTGGAATCAGCATCTCGCCTCACGAGATTTGACCACTATGTCATCAACGTAGGCCTCTGTGTTCCTGCCGAGCTGCCGCCCCAAGGCGATGTGCATCAGCCGCTGAAAGGTTGCGCCTATGTTGCGAAGGCCGAAAGGCATGCAGGTGTAGCAGTACACCCCAGATGGTGTCAAGAAGGCCGTCTTCTCCACATCCTCCACCGCCATCTTGATCTGATGGTATCCATAAAACGCATCCAGGAAACATAACAAATCACACTGGACGGTGGAGTCGATGATTTGATCAATGCGCGGAAGGGGGAACGGTGAAGTCGACGCACATCCGTTCCTTCCCACCTTTCTTCGGTACTATGACGGGGTTCACCAGCCATTCGGGGTATCGAACTTCTCGGATGGTACCTGCCGCCTCCAGCTTGCGTGTCTCTTGGACGATGAAGGCCTGCTTCTCAATGGACTACCGTCTTGCTCGCTGCTTCACAGGGCGTACGTTGGGGCACACCCTTAGATGATGCTGGATTACCTCTCTTGGGACCCCTACCAGCTGATTGGGCTCCCACATGAATATCTCCTTGTTCGCGCGCAAAAACCTCACCAAAGCTTCTTCTTGTCTCGGGTCAAGGCCGGTTCCTATGGTGAAGGTGGCTCCTGAAGACCCGTCCTCGTTGACCGGCACCTGCTTGGTCTTCCGCCTTGTCTTGGGTGAACAACTGCTTCTTCTTGGTGGGCGCGGTTTCCTTGGCCTCTGGCGCACCAGCGCCGGCTAGTTGTGCCGCTGCCGCGGTATTGAAGGCGAGCCTGAGCACTCTCATGGCCTCCTTAGTGTCCCCCTTGATGGTGAGGACGCCCTTGCTCCCTGGCATCTTCATGAGGTTGTAGGCCGAGTGAGTCGCCGCCATGAACTGAGCGAGAGCCGGGTACCCAAGAATGGCGTTGTAGGGGAGACCGATGCGGGCGATGTCAAAGTCCACCAGCTTGGTGCGATAGTTATCTCGTGTGCCAAAGATGACAGGGAGGCGGATCTGCCCCAGAGAGTGGGTAGCTCCACCACCCACTCCCATGAAGGGCTTGCTGAGGCCGAGCCGCTCGAGCGGCACATGAAGAAGGCTGAAGGCTTCTACGGAGAGCAAGTTGAGGCCGGCGCCGCTGTCGACGAGGGTCTTCATAACGGCCACGTTGTAGATGGTGGGCGTGCAGAGCATCGGGAGCATCCCGGAGCCGGCGGTGCAGTCGGGGTGGTCTTCCGAGCCGAAGGTGAGGTCGGCCGCCGGCGTGGCCCAACCCGGCAGAGCCCCCGGGCGCCTGGTGGCTGCCCCAATCTGACGGAAGAAAGGTTTGACGTGGCGATCCGAAGGTGGTGCTTGAGAGCCACCCAGCAGTGCCGCGACTGCGTGGTGCACCGACACCGCATAGCGCGCGGTGAAGAGGTCGCGGAGTCCCCCCAGGATGCCACCATGGATCCCGGGAGGTTGAGCAGCCAGGCGCGCGACTCGCCGATGAGGGCCATGGGGAACCAGTTGGCCATGATCTTGTCGTCGCCCCGGCTTCAAGGACGGCCTCCTTGTACGCCAGCAGGAACGTCGCCGGGTGTGCCGCGCCATCGTAACGCGGCGGCATCTCCGGCTTGAACTTGGTTGGCCACTGCACTCGCCGCAGGGCGGGGCCAGGGCTCAGTACCCAGACTCCCTGTTGCTGGTGTCGGCCACAGAGGTGGGTGGTAGGGCACCTGCCACGGGAGCAAAGTGCGGCGGCGCAGAGGGCAGGTTGGTGGAGAGGAGCTCCGGCGCACCCCTACCCGACGTGCCAAATGTCGGATGTGGGGTTCCGGCAAACCCTTAAGGTTCGAACATCGGGGTGCGCGCGAAGTCTTTCCCTCCTATCGATCTACGCTCTAGCTCGCTAAGATCTTGCGGACGAACTCGAAGAACTCACGACATAGAAAGACACGGGGTTTATACTGGTTTGGGGCCACCGTTGTGGTGTAATACCCTACTCCAGTGTGGTGGTGGTGGAATGCCTCACATGCTGATGATGAATAGTACAAGGGAAGAACAACCTCCTGAGGTTGAGGCGTTCTTGTGCGTATGAACTTGTGGCGTGATATTCCCCCCCCTACTGTGGTGGCTAGTCCTATTTATAGAGGCCCTGGTCCTCTTCCCAAATATCGAGTGGGAAGGGAGCCAACAACGGCGGGCAAATTTGAAGGGGGCAACTAGTACAAGCTATCCTGACAAAAGCGGTCTTCGCCTGCGAAAAGCTCTAGGGTGACGCCGTCTTGGGCTCCACGATGACCTCCGCCTTGCCGTCCTTCTGGTCTTGGTCTCGTTGCACCGAAATGGCAACCTTTGCCCGAGGCCTCGGTACTCCGCGCCTGCGCTTGCCTCCTTTGCACCAAAGTGGAAACAAGGACGTTGCGCACGCTGGCACCCACCTGGCGCCCTCCTGGTATCGATTGTCATGGCACACGTCACGAGAGCTTCGTGAGGTTCGCCTCGCCTTGATATCTTCGCCCCTCATGAGCCTGCCTAGCTAGGCCGCTCCATAGGAGGTCTTGCGTCATCCGCCTCACGATACTAGGACCCTCGCGAGGGTCTTGGGTGCCTTGTTGACGAAGATGGGCCGTATGGCCTGCTGCTTGGCCACGCCGTGGGCCGCAGGCAAGCAAGTCTGGGGACCGCCGTTCCCAGAACACCGACAAAGATTCACCCTGACACATAGAAGAAGACATATGAGATGTTTCCTTTTCTGGATATTCTTCATAGCATCTTCAGGAACACCCTTTTTCCTCGTATTGTGAACTTGGACCAGGTTCACTCTTTCCTAGTGGATATGTTGCTCTTCTGCCAGCAAAAGAAGGAAACCAACACAGGAGAGCCCTGGGATATTTGTCAGGTCATGTGGTCAGAGCTCCTCTCTGCCATCACTGAGCGGAAGTGCCCCATCTATGGCCCCTACCTGATGTTGCTCATTGACAAGGCATGGACACACTCTTATCCCGGTGTGAGGCTGGAGACCAGGGACTTGGTCTCTCATGAGATTAAGTGACTGAGACACAAGGGGCACAGGGGCACTTCTGTTCCAAATACTGAGATTCCTTCTGGAGCTGCTGAGGCTGAGGCCGACGATGATGAGGATTATGAGCCCTCTGGAGTGGAGCCATTGTGGGCTAAGAAGCTCAAGCAGAAGATGAAGAAGTTGTTCCGCATGGAGTCTCACGGGTAGTATATGGCTCATGTGTCTGAGAAGAAGTCACGTAGCCGTCACAAGGTTCTTATGCGTCTGCTTGGAGCTGAAGTTAAGAAGAGGAGTGGATTTCTCAGCACTGTCCATGGATGGATTCAAAGACTGAGCAGCCTACTGCCAATGACGGAGGCGCGGGAGACCATGCGGGAATGTGAGGATGGAGATCTTTGGCTTTGCTATCACCTGTGATTGTAGCTGCACTCTTTGCCCTTTTGGTGTCTTGATGCCAAAGGGGGATAGAGTTTAGGGATTTGCCGATTTTTTCGAGTTGCGAGTGCATCTTATTTTCCCTGTCTTTCTCTCTCGCAAACTCTTTTTCGGTCATTTTGCTTTGGTTTGGTGTGTGCTTGTGAGACCTGGTTACACTATCATATGGTGTGAGATATATGATATCCTATCTTATTTTTATCTTATGCTTGAAGGCCCTGAGTAGGATGATGGATTTGCTTGGCGTGGAATTGGCAAGCTTCGTAGGACTTCACCAGCTTGGCTGCGTCGTTGAGTGCTGTAGGCCAGTAGAATCCACTGCGGAACACCTTGCCGACGAGGGTTCGTGACGACGAGTGGTGTCCGCAGTCCCCACCGTGTATGTCAATCAACAACTCCTTTCCTTGATCGCTGGAGATGCAGCATAGTGTGACATCGTTCGGTCGTTTCCTGTATAACTCACCGTCTTGGATACACTATGCCGTGGCTTGCCGGGCCACGCGCTCCGCATCCTCTTCCTTCTCCGGCAGTGTCCCATGCGTTAGGTACTCCTTGAATTCCTTGGTCCAGCATTCCTCCTGGGGCTCGAGCGCCAAGAGCAGCCGAGCTCCTGAGGTCGGGCCACAGGCTGGGGCTCCCGCGGCCGGAGGCTGTGGGAGCTCCTCCCGAGGCTGAGTCGTGCTTGAAAGAGGTGGCGTAGCTGATGGCTTGAAGAGCCGCTCCTCGAAGACACCGGGCTCCTGCGGTTGCCACTTGGATGCTCTCCTGGCGATGTCGTCCACTTCCTTGTTGGTACCCCTAGAGCCACCGCAACCTTCAGGCCAGCTATGTGGCCTTCGTATTCTGCGATATTGTTGGAGACCTTCTCGCCGTGCTAAAAGCAGAGTTGCACGGCGTAGTAGAGCTTGTCCTGAGTGGGCGAGATGAGCACTGCTCTAGCCCCCGCGCCCTGGTGCGCGAAGGCGCCATCGAAATACATGACCCAACCGTCTGGAGCCTAGCTTCCTGGGGAGGTGGACCGGTCTTCTCCTTCCTCAAGTGTCGGGGCATCCGTCCATTCTACCACAAAGTCAGCGAGCGCGGCCCCCTTGATGACCCTGGTAGTGCTAAACTCCAACTGGAATGCTTGCAACTAGATGTTCCACTCAGCGACCCTTCCGGCTGAGTTAGGGCTCCTGAGTACCCTCTCCAATGGGTAGGCTGAGACGACCTTGATGGGGTGGCCCTGGAAGTAGTGTCGCAGCTTGCGTGAGGCCACCAGGAGTGCGAGCAGGAGTTTCTAGGACATGGGGTAGCGTGCCCTTGCGTCCCGTAGTACGGTGCTGACGAACTACACTGGGTGTTCGACAAGGGTTGGCACACTGTCGAGGCTCGGGTCCTGCGGAGATCGGGGCATATCCTGAGGTGGAGGGATTCCTGAGACCTGACCGTCCTCAGGAGCTTCTGCGATGTTGCCCTGCTGAGCTTGGTCTTCCACCGTTGATACCTTTGCTGCGCCTTCCTGACCCTGCGCCACTTCAGCTCTGGCTTGGCGCAGCGCGCCCTTGGCTTGGCGCTCCTCCCGAACCACCACCAGCGCCGTGCTGGCGGAGTACAGGGTGGCGGCAAGGTAGAGTACCAGATTGGTGAAGTCGACGCACATTCGTTCCTTCCCGCCTTTCTTCGGCACTACGACGCGGTTTGCCAGCAAGTCGGGATATCGTAGCTCTCGGATGGCACCTGCCGCCTCCAGCTTGCATGTCTCTTGGACGATGAAGGCCTGCTTCTCATTGGACTGCCGTCTTGCTCGCTGCTTCACGGGGTGGATGTTGGGGCATACCCTTAGATAATGCTGGATCACCTCCCGGGACCCCAACCAGCTGATTGGGCTCCCACGCGAATATCTCCTTGTTCACGCACAAGAACCTCACCAAGGCTTCTTATTGTCCCGAGTCAAGGCCGGCTCCTATGGTAAAGGTGGCTCCTGAAGACCCGTCCTCGTTGACCGACACCTGCTTGGTTTCTGCCTTGTCTTGGGTGAAAAACTGCTTCTTCTTGGTAGGCGCAACCTCCTTGGCCTCGGGGGTACCGGCGCCGGCGGGCTGTGCTGCTGCCGCGATCTTGAAGGCGAGCCTGAGCGTCGTGACGGCCTCCTTAGTGTCCCCCTCAATGGTGTGGACGCCCTTGCTCCCTGGCATCTTCATGAGGTTGTAGGCCGGGTGAGATGAACTGAGCGAGAACCGGGTACCCGAGGATGGCGTTGTACGGGAGACCGATGCGAGCGATGTCGAAGTCCACCAGCTTGGTGCGGTAGTTGTCACGTGTGCCGAAGGTGACAGGGAGGCGGATCTGCACTAGAGAGTGGGCAGCTCCACCGCCCACTCCCGAGAAGGGCTTGCTGAGGTCGAGCCGCTCGAGTGGCACGTGAAGAAGGCTGAAGGCTTCTATGGAGAGCAAGTTGAGGCCAGCACCGCCATCGATGAGGGTCTTGGTAACGGCCATGTTGCAGATGGTGGGCGTGCAGAGCATTGGGAGCATTCTAGAGATGGCAGTGGAGTCGTGGTGGTCTTCTGAGCCAAAGGTGAGGTCGGCCTCTCGTGCAGCCTAACCCGGCGGAGCCCTCGGGCGCATGGAGGTGGCCCCGATCTGACGGAGGAACGGCTTGACGTGGCGGTCTGAAGGTGGTGCTTGAGAGACGCCCAGCAGGGCCGCGACTGCATGGTGCGCCGGCACCGCGTAGCGAGAGGCGAAGAGGTCGTGGAGTTCCCCCCAGGAGGCCACCGTGGATCCCGGAAGGTTGAGAAGCCAGGCGCGCGGCTCGCCGGCGAGGGCCATGGGGAACCAGTTGGTCATGATCTTGTCGTTGCCTCCGGCTTCGAGGACAGCCCCCTCGTACGCCAGCAGGAACAACGTCGGGTATGCCGTGCCGTCGTAACGCGGCGGCATCTCTGGCTTGAACTTGGTTGGCCACCGCACTCACCGTAGGGCAGGGGCTAGGGCTCAGTATCCAGATGCCCTGCTGTTAATGTCGGCTGCAGAGGTGGATGGCGGGGCACCTGCCATGGGGGCGAAGTGCGGCGGCGCGGGGCGCATGTTGGTGGAGAGGAGCTCCGGCGCACCCCTACCTGGCACGCCAAATGTCGGGTGTGGGGTTCCGGCAAACCCTTAAGGTTCGAACACTGGGGTGCACACAAAGTCTTTCCCTCCTACCGATCTACGCCCTAGCTCACTAAGATCTTGTGGACGAACTTGACAAACTCGCAACACTGAAAGGCACAAGATTTATACTGGTCCAGGCCACCGTTGTGGTGTAATACCCTACTCCAGTGTGGTGGTGGTGGATTGCCTCTTGGGCTGATGAAGAACAGTACAGGGGGAAGAACAGCCTCCTGAGGTTGAGGTCTTCTTGTGCTTGATGACTTAGCAGGTGAGAGCTGGATGAACTGCTCGATCAGATTGGATCAAGCCAAGATCAGATGCCCCTACCGTGGTGGCTAGTTCTACTTATATAGGCCCAGGTCCTCATCCCAAATATTGAGTGGGAAGGGAGCCAACAACGGCGAGCAAATTTGAAGGGGGATAGCTAGTACAAGCTATCCTGAAAAAAGTGGTCTTCGCCTGTGAAAGGCTCTGGTGGTGATGCCGTCTTGGGCTCCATGATGACCCCCCGTCTTGCCGTCCTCCTGGTCTTGGTCTTGTTGCACCGATATAGTAACCTTTGCTTGATGCCTCTGTACTCTTCGCCTGCGCCTGCTTCCTTAGCACCAAAGAGGAAGCAAGGACGCTGCGCGCGCTGGCGCCCGCCTGGTGTCGATCGTCATGGCTCACGTCACGAGAGCCTCGTGAGGTTTGCCCCGCCTTGATATCTCCGCTCCTCGTGACCATTCCTAACTAGGCCACTTCTGAGGAGGTCTTGCGTCGTCCCCCTCGCGAGGCTTGGCCCCTCGCAAGAGTCTTGGATGCCTTGTTGATGAAGATGGGTCGTACAACTTGCTGGCTTAGCCACGCCGTGGGCCGCAGGCAGGCAAGTCTGGGGACCCCCGTTCCCAGAACGCCCATAACTATTACAATCACTGTAAAACCAAAAATATTAGTTTTTCTATTGTTACCACTACTATCATATTACTTTTCTACTAAATACCATGCTGCAGATATTAAGTTTCCAGGTGTGGTTGAATTGACAACTCAGCTGCTAATACTTGAGAATATTCTTTGGCTCCTCTTGTGTCGAATCAATAAATTTGGGTTGAATACTCTACCCTCGAAAACTGTTGCAATCCCATATACTTGTGGGTTATCAAGACTATTTTCTAGCGCCGTTTCCGGGATGCATTGCTCTATTCTTTGACTCACTTGGGATTTATATCTGCTGGTCACTATGAAGACCTTGAAAGATCAAAGAACCAAGATTTTTTCCCTCAACTACGAGGGGAGGTAAGGAACTGCAATCTAGCTCTACACTTGATTCACCTTCTGTTTTGATTAAACTTGCGACACCTACACATGCTATTGATTCTGATAGGTCACATGTTATTGATGATGCCACTTCTGATTTGCATGATACTTATGATGAAACTACTTCTATGCCTGATACTACTATGCCACTAGGTGAATTTCTTGATGAACAACTTGCTAGGGCTAGAGAGAATGAAATTATTGAAACTGATAATATTGATGAAAGTGATGATGAAGATTCTCCCCCTAGATATGAATTGCCTGTTGTTCCTGAGGGTTATGTTATGGATGAAGAAACTGCTAGAGACTTCTTAGCTTGCAATGATAGATCTGATCTTAAGGAATTATTAGCTAAGCTTAAAGAAAAGTCTTTGAATGCTAGAATGAAATATAACCCTGCTTTTGCGACTTCACCTTCTTTATTACTGATAAGGATTATGATTTATCTGTCGATCCTGAGTTAATTACTTTGGTTGAATCTGATCCTTTTTATGGCTATGAATCTGAAACTGTTGTGGCACATTAAATGATATGGCCACCCTGTTTACTCATGATGAGAAAAATCGCTATTACTTTATCCTTAAGTTATTTCCGTTCTCATTAAACGGTGATGCTAAAACATGTTTTAATTCTCTTGATCCTGGTTGTGTGCGAAGTACCCAGGATATGATTTATTACTTCTCTGCTAAATATTTCCCCGCTCATAAGAAACAAGCTGCTTTAAGGGAAATATATAATTTTGTGCGAATTGAAGAAGAGAGTCTCCCACAAGCTTGGGGGAGGCTTCTCCGATTACTTAATGCTTTGCCTGATCATCCTCTCAAGAATAATGAAATACTTGATATCTTTTATAATGGACTTAACGATGCTTCTAGAGACCACCTGGATAGTTGTGTTGGTTGTGTTTTCAGGGAAAGAACTGTTGATCAAGCTGAATTGCTATTGAATAATATGTTGACTAATGAAAACAATTGGACACTTCCTGAACCAACTCGTAAGCCAACTGCGAAGAAAAGGGGTATTCTATTTCTCACTCCTGAAGATATGCAAGAGGCAAAGAAATCTATGAAAGAAAAAGATATTGAAGCTGAAGATGTTAAGAATTTACCACCTATTGAAGAAATACATGGTCTTGATAACCCGACACAGGTAGTAAAGGTAAATTCTCTCTATAGATTTGATAAATGTGAAATCCCATTTACTAAGCTTGTTAGCTAATGCTTGGATGAGTTTGATGACTTTATGGTTAAACAAGAAAACTTCAATGCTTATGTTGGTAGACAATTGAAACACAATGCTGATATGCTTGAACACTTGGGTGATTATATGTCTAGAGTTAAAGGTGAACTTAGAATTATTAGTAAACATGCTTCTATGGTTACCACTGAAGTAGAACAAGTGCTTAAGGCTCAGAATGATTTTCTCAATAAATTGAATAACAAGAAAAATGATAACACTGTTAGAGTTATGACTAGAGGGGTAAAATGACTCAGGAACCTTTGTATCCTGAGGGCCACCCTAAGAGAATTGAGCAAGATTCTTAGAGAACTAATATAGATGCACCTAGTCCTTCTAAAAGGAAGAAAAAGAAAAATGATAGGACTTTGCATGCTTTTAGTGAACGTGTTGTTGACACACATGAGAATCCCAATGATATTTCTAGTTCTGATGCTGAAACACAATCTGGTAATGAACACGAACCTAGTGATAATGTTAATGATGATGTTCATGTTGATGCTCAACCTAGCAATGATAATCATGTAGAGATTGAACCTATTGTTGATCTTGATAACCCACAATCATAGAATCAATGTTATGATAAGAGAGACTTTGTTGCTAGAAAGCACAGTAAAGAAAGAGAACCATGGGTTCAGAAACCCATGCCTTTTCCTCCTAAACCATCCAAGTAAAAGGATGATGAGGATTTTGAGCGCTTTGCTGAAATGATTAGACCTATCTTTTTGCGTATGCGTTTGACTGATATGCTTAAAATGAATCCTTATGCTAGATACATGAAAGATATAGTTACTAATAAAAGAAAGATACCAGAAGCTGAAATTTCCACCATGCTTGCTAATTACACTTTTAAGAGTGGAATACCAAAGAAACTAGGAGATCCAGGAGTACCAACTATACCATGCTCCATTAAAAGAAACTATGTTAAATCTGCTTTATGTGATCTTGGAGCCGGTGTTAGTGTTATGCCTCTCTCTTTATATCATAGACTTGATCTGAATAAGTTGACACCTACTAAAATATCTTTGCAAATGGCTGATAAATCAACTACTATACCCGTCAGTATTTGTGAGGATGTGTATGTTGTGGTTGCAAACGTTATTATTTTAACGAAATTTGTTATTCTTGATAATCCCGAGGATGATAGTATGTAGATTATCCTAGGTAGTCCCTTTTGAATACTGCAGGGGCTGTTATTGATTGCAACAAAGGCAATGTCACTTTTCACGTTAATGGTAATGAGCATACAGTACACTTTCCGAGGAAACAACCTCAAGTCCACAATATCAATTCTATTGGAATTTTTTCAACTATTACTATTGGAGGTTTTGAATTTCCTCTTCCTACTGTTAAGAAGAAATATGATATTCTTATTGTTGGAGATGTGCATATCCCGGTTGAGGTAACCTAGTGTTATTCGAAATTTCTCCGGTTTCATGCGATTCGGAATGAGTTTATTAACAAGACATGATCAACCTTGTTAGTGGATTCCTTTTGATGAGCATGAGATGGATGAATTTAGAAAGCACAACTCTCTGTACCCTCTTTTTACTTTCTGTTATTTATATTAAATAAAGCAAAAATAGTATTTTTTGTCTGTTTTCTAAATTATCCATGCAATAAAAAATTACCCTGAAAATAAAAGTTCTCCAAATGCCCTAAAAATGAAATATGATTTTTTCTAGAATATTTGAGGATTTTAGGCACTGAGAACACAGGACGGGGAGCAGCCACGTGCCCACAAGGGTGGAGGGCACGCCCACCCCCTTGGGTCCCCTCCACTTATTCCAGCCACCACACACTCCTTCCTCCCAAAAAAATCACTAGCCAGCTCAAACACGACTTCTTGCTCATCTTGCTGCCATTTTCGATATCCTTGCCCATAGCTCCATTCACAAAACTACTTTGGGGCATTGTTCTTTGGTATGTGACTCCTCCAATAGTCCAATTAGTTTTTGTTCTAGTGGTTTATTTATTGCAAATTTTTGCTGCTTAGGTGCCCTATTCTTGAGCTTGCATGTCAAATTTATGTGGTCAAAAGTAGTTTTAATGCATGATATAGCCTCTAGGCACTTGTAGGAGTAGTTACTATCAATCTTGTTGAGTTAGTTTCACTTTTATTTTTGAGTTACTAAAAATTTCAGAAATTTTTCAGAGGAATAAATATGTTTAGGAAAATGTACCAAGGTGGTTCCTCAAGGAAGCAAGGACCCAGGCCCGCAATGCGCGAGCTGGACAATGAACTACCAAGGGATGCTCAAGTGCGGCCTTGTGAATGGACGTCAGAGGACTTCATGGTTCGAGTAGGAATTAAGGAGGAATTTGAAGCATATGTGCGTAACGCCGATCTTGAGAGCTTCGTGGCAGATAAGTGCCGTCAATACCTCTATTTAACTGATTCATTTGTGAGAAGGTTTAAATTTACACCATCACACAATTCTCAAACTGTCCTATTTGATCTTTATGATAAATCTTATACCATGAACTTAGAAGATCTTAATACTGCTTGTAAACTCCCACAGTAGGATAATGTTAGTGAACCTCGCAAATCTGAATACAAAGACTTTCTTGCTAGTTAACTGTGGGGGAATCTAGGGAAATCACGCAAGCTACCATAGGGAGCATTCATTTTCCTGCAATACATTATTTTGCTCTCTTCATAGGGAGATGCATAAATGGTAAGGATGAGGCATGTCACATGTGTGTTCCTGATCTTAGTGTTCTAAAGAGTGTTGTATTAGGAGATAGACAATATAACTTGGGGGCCATTGTTGCATGTAGGTTGCATAATAATAGTATTGACGGAGATTTCTTTGGTGGAATTTATGCAACCTGTTTAGCTGATTTTCTTGAGATACCCATACGTGGAGATGATATTGAGTTGCCTCCTTCTTATTTAGATTATAATGCCATGGTTCGTCATAAGTTTGTTGAGAGGAACAATCAGTTCCTCCAGTACCGACTAATCTTCGACAGACGACGCACCTATCACGCCGCTCTCCCTGCTTCTGCTTTCTTTGACTCTCAGGCAAAAGGGAGATATGTTATAACTAGGGAGGAGGCGACCGAGTACGAGAGGAGGGCAGAGGCAGCTCGCCTCCAAGCTGCAGCTCATCAGGCAATTGCCACTGTATCTCAGTACGACCCCTGCTAACTTTGATCCATGGGCATAGACCAACTTAGGCCAAAAGCCTAAGCTTGGGGGAGTACGTATCTCTCACCGACATTAGATTCATGTTCACACACTCATGCCAATTGTCGGTGCTCATATTTTTTCATTGTATCATCCATGCTAGTTTATTTTCATTTTCTCGCTTTCTTCTTGTGTGTTTGAAAAACCTTAAGAAAAACCAAAAATATTAGTTGTAGCTTTTAGTTAGTTTACTTTTCATGCCTGTGGTAGTAGTAATTAAAAGAAAACCCAAATAGATTTCTCGTTCTTCTTTTGCTTGTTGGGAGCTTTCCCGTGTAAATAATTTTGTTTCTTTTCTTTTCTTTGGGGGTCGAGAGGATAAGACCATAATGAAAATGTTGAGTGGCTCTCATATGCATTATTGCTAATCTAACAAAGAGCCCATATTACCTTGTATTCTCTCTTGAATTGAATGCTTGCAGATTCCAGCTTATTCCAATGCACGTGCACTATTATTATTATCCACACTATTTGGCCATGCAAGTGAAAGGAAATAATGACGGTATATGATGGACTGATTGAGATGAGAAAACATGGTATGAACTCGACCTCTCTTGTTTTTGTAAATATGATTAGTTCATCGTTCCTGATTTAGCCTATTATGAAAGAAACATGTTTGCAATGACAATTAGAGATTGTAGTTGCTTATGCCATGCTTAATTGGCTAGGAGTTTATAATGGTTTACCTTGCGTGCCAACATGCTATTAAAATGGTTGTGATGTGGTATGATAGGGTGGTATCCTCCTTTGAACGATTCGAGTGGATTGACTTGGCACATGTTCACACATGTAGTTGAAACAAAATCAACATAGCCTCTACGATATTTATTATATCCCACTCATGCTTGCATTTGGTGTTGATTAATTTTAATGCATGTTCATGACTGTTGTCGCTCCCTAGCTGGTTGCTTCCCAGTCTTTTTCTAGCCTTCACTTGTACTAAGCGGGAATACTGCTTGTGCATCCAACTCCATAAACCCCAAAGTTATTTCATATGAGTCCACCATACCTTCCTATATATGGTACCTACCTGCCGTTCCAAGTAAATTTGTATGTGCCAAACTCTAAACCTTCAAATAAACAATCTGTTTTGTATGCTCGAATAGCTTATGTATCAACTAGGGATGTCTGTATCCTCGATGCTAGGCGGGTTATTCTCAAGAGGAGTGGACTCCGCTCCTCATTCACGAGAAAATGGCTGGTCACCGAGATCCCTGGTCCCATTCTCAAATCAAATCAAAATAATTGCAAACAAAATTCCCCCAGGATTGTTGTTAGTTAGAGGCAACCGTTGTTTCGGGCAAGCCATGGATTGATGCTTGTTGGTGGTGGGGGAGTATAAACTTTACCATTCTTCTTGGGAACCTCCTATAATGTGTGTAGCATGGAAGATATCGAGATCTCTCGGTTGTTATGTTGACAATGAAAGTATAACGCTCAAAATATTATTCATCTCTATTTCAAAACCGAGCTTTGGCACCTCTACAAATCCCTGCTTCCCTCTGCGAAGGGCTTATCCATTTACTTTTATGTTGAGTCATCATCCTCTTATTAAAAAGCACCAGTTGGAGAGCACCGCTGTCATTTGCATCCATTACTATTAGTTTACATTGAGTATGATTGTGAATGGATCTCTTTTACCATGAATTACAATGTCTAGTCAGTCCTTGATCTTTAAAGGTGCTCTACATTTATGTTTTGCGGTCTCAGAAAGGGCTAGCGAGATACCATCTTGTTATATCATATTATGATTGTTTTGAGAAAGTGTTGTCATCCGAGATTTACTGTTATTGCTCGCTAGTTGATTATGTCATTGATATGAGTAAACATGAGACCTAAATGTTATTGTGAATATGGTTAGTCCATAATCTTTGCTAAAAACTTGAATGCTGGCTTTACATATTTGCAACAACAAGAGCAAACAGAGTTTGTAAAAGTTTTTCTTTATCACTTTTAGTTTATCAACTGAATTGCCTGAGGACAAGCAAAGGTTTAAGCTTGGGGGCGTTGATACGTCTCCGTCATATCTACTTTTACAAACACTTTTGCCCTTGTTTTGGACTCTAACTTACATAATTTGAATGGAACTAACCCGGACTGATGCTGTTTTCAGTAGAATTGCCATGGTGTTATTTTTGTGCAGAAATAAAAGTTCTCAGAATGACCTGAAAATCAACGGAGATTATTTTTGGAATATATAAAAAATACTAGAAGAATAATCCATGTCAGGGGGCCCACACACTATCCACGAGGGTGGGGGCGCGCCCCCTGCCTCGTGGGCCCCCCTAACGCTCCACCGACCTCAACTCCAACTCCATATATTCACTTTCGGGGAGAAAAAACCCAGAGATAAGGATTCATCGCGTTTTACGATACGGAGCTGCCGTCAAGCCCTAAACTCTCTTAGGAGGGCTGATCTGGAGTCTGTTTGGGGCTCCGAAGAGGGGAATACGTCGCCATCGTCATCATCAACCTTCCTCCATCACCAATTTCATGATGCTCACCGCCGTGCCTGAGTAATTCCATCGTAGGCTTGCTGGACGGTGATGGGTTGGATGAGATTTATCATGTAATCGAGTTAGTTTTGTTAGGGTTTGATCCCTAGTATCCAGTATGTTCTGAGATTGATGTTACTATGACTTTGCTATTCTTAATGCTTGTCACTAGGGCTAGAGTGCCATGATTTCAGATCTGAACCTATTATGTTTTCATGAATATATGTGAGTTATTGATCCTATCTTGCAAGTCTATAGTCACCTATTATGTGTTATGACCCGTTAACCCCGAAGTGACAATAATCGGGATACTTACCGGTGATCACCGTAGTTTGAGAAGTTCATGTATTCACTATGTGTTAATGCTTTGGTCTGGTACTCTATTAATAGGATGTGTTGAGGCATATCTCTCTCGATGTGGTTTTGGTGATTGATGACAATGTGTTTGCGGACTAATCGTGTGCTTTGAGCATTTCAGAGATTCATCCTTGGCATGAGACGATTTCCTTCCCTCGGAGTGTCACTCAAGATGGCATAGCTCTTTCGTTTCTTTCTCTATGGACTAGTTGCATAGAGGGCACCGTACTATCAAGAGGGGTCCACTTTGGTATTGCTTGGGTGGAATCATCACGTACACATCCGCTTCTCACCCTCCGGGCCCTTCTGCTTCTATGGAGAGATCTTCTGTCTTCTTGTGGGTTTTGTCTGGGTCCCAGCAGTAGTACCATGGTACCCAGTGGTAGTACCGCTAAGGGGTCACAAGCGGCAGTACCGCTCCGCAGCGGTAGTACCGCCGGTGCCTCCGCAGCAGTACTACCGCAAGCTTGCCAGGTCCCTACCACGTCGATTCGAGGGGTCTTTTTCTGTGTCGAATTGTGCAGTACCTCGCTGCAGCAGTAGTGCGGTAGTACCACCCATTTGCGGTAGTACCGCCCTTCCTCCGCGGCAGTACCGTCCGGTTCCCTCGTTCCCTTCGCCTTTCGTTCTGCGCGGCAGTACCACCGAAGGGAGCGATAGTACCGCTTAACCCAATGGCAGTACCGCTGCCTCCCGCGGTAGTACCGCCCTCTGCGGGGCTGTTTAGTGGGGCAACGGTTGGATTGTTTCCCCCACTATAAAAGGGGGTCCCCTTCTTCTCTGTTGACTTACCTCTTCCCCCTCAATCTCCATTAATGCTCCAAGCTCCATTTTCGCCCGATGTATCTCTCTAGCCAATCAAACTTGTTGATTTGCTTGGGAGTGGTTGAGAAGGCCCCGATCTACACTTCCACCAAGAGCTTTTTGATTCCCCCACCTATCCCTAGCGGATCTTGTTACTCTTGGGTGTTTGAGCACCCTAGACTGTTGAGGTCACCACGGAGCCATAGTCCATTGTGGTGAAGCTTCGTGGTATTGTTGGGAGCCTCCGATTAAGTTGTGGAGATTGCCCCAACCATGTTTGTAAAGGTCTGGTCACCGCCTTCAAGGGCACCAATAGTGGAATCACGACATCTCGGATTGTGTGAGGGCATGGGGAGAATATGGTGGCCCTAGTGGCTTCTTGGGGAGCATTGTGCCTCCACACCGCTCTAACGGAGACGTACTACCCCTCATAAGGAAGGAACTTCGGTAACACATCCTCGTCTTCACCTGATCCACTCTTGGTTATCTCTTACCTTTACTTGTGCAAGCTCTTTAGTGTTACTTCTCTTGCTTGCTTGTTTGTTTGTTGTTGTTGCATCATATAGGTTGCTCACCTAGTTGCACATCTAGACGACCTACTTTGATGCAAAGTTTAATTTGGTAAAGAAAAGTTAAAAATTGTTAGTTGCCTATTCACCCCCCCCTCTAGTCAACCATATCGATCCTTTCAATTGGTATCAGAGCCTCGTCTCTTTACTAAGGACTTTGTCGTCCGAAGAGTATGGTTGATACCATAGACGGTGTGGAGGAACACTCCGGTGTGAATCCGATCTCGTCTACGGGCAATGGGGGAACCTCGATCTCTCATGAGGAGTTCAATGTGGCCTTGGAGACATTGAAAACCTCCATGACGACCGAGGTTGAAAGCATGTTTACCAAATTCATTGAAGGGCTTAAACTATCCACCGCACCGTTGAATGTGGGTGTTCCCACTGACAAGGTGACGGATGCTATCTCCGACAAGGAGGAAGCTAGTAGTGAAAATGCTCCTTCTTCTAGTGGTAAGATTGGCACCGGCATCTTCGCTCATGTGGAACCACCACTTGTTTATGGTGGACCGGTTCCTTCCACTCATTTGAATCACGCCGGTCCTCCCCCTAAGATTGTGAAAAATGAGGACTTTGATTCTTGGGTTTATCGCTTTAAGCGTCATTTAAATCATGCGAACACTAATCTTTGGAGAATCATTAAAGAAGGTTTCCATCTGCATGATCCAAGCAACTTCACTCCTCGAGAAGCCGCGGATAATCAATTCAATGAGAATGCTCTCTTTATCATTCAAGATGCAATTCCACCCGAAGATCCACCTCACCTTCGGCCCTTCGCCTTGGCCAAAGATGCATGACTTTGTGTTGTCTCTCTCTACCAGGGAAGCGCAAGCATTCAACGCTCCAACTATGAAGTAGTGCAAGATGAAGCCGATGAGTTTGCAATGAAAGAAGATGAAGAACCTCGTGAGCTTTATCGGAGAGTAACCAAGCTCGCGGTCTCACTCCGAGATCACGGGAGCAAGGACACGGATGACAATTGGATCAAGCGCAAATTCCTCAAGGCAATGATGCCTTACCACAAGGCCATGTCCTCCGTCATTCGTCAAAGGCCGGACATCCACACTTTGACCTCAAGTGAAGTGTTGGGTGAGTTTGTGGCTATGAACATCTTGGACAAGACCGCCGACAATGCGGTGCTTCATTCTCAAAGGGCAAAGAAGCCCAACCTTGCATTGAAGGCCAAGGTTTGTGTTGAAGAAGAAGAAGAGGAAGAAGAGGAAAGAAACCCCGAAGATACAAAGTATGCCTATCATGAACACTTATCACTTGCTTCAAGGCAATTTTGGAGTAAGAAAAACTCAAGGACAAACTTCAACAAGAACAACTCAAGTGGCACGAAGAGCAAGCAACGTGTAAGGACTTGCTACAATTGTGGCAATGTGAGTCATTTTTTTGCGGAGTGCCCGTATGAGAAGATGGAAGACAATGGTGGCAAGCTCATTCGAAAGGACAAATCCAAGTCTTTCCCTAGCAAGAGCAACTTCAAGAAAACCCCTCACAAGGCATTGGTGGTTCAAGAAGAGTACCATGAGGATGATGATGATGATGAAGATGGTGAGTCGGTTGCCATGGCCTCCGTTGCCATTGCAAAAACTCCATGACTATCTCTCTTCGACTCACCCAATGAGAACATCACCGCCAAGTGCCTCATGGCTAAAGCCACCAACAAGGTAACTCCCAACATCAAAACTACCATCATTAATAATCCTTCCTTGACGGATTGCATTGATGAATGTGAGGGATCTAATGTGGAGGAAAATGAGTTTGAGTCCTTTATGGGTAAACTCAAGGGTAAATCCAAGAAGCATTTTGTTGCTCTCTTGGAACAACTTGGTGAAGCCAATGACGTGATCGAGTCTCATGAAGATACCATCTCCAAGATGGAGGGGCATAGTCATGACTATGCCGATGAGATTTCGGATCTTTCCAATGCTCTTGAGGAAGAGCGTGGTCTTCGTTTGGCTCTTGAGGAGTCATACAACGATGATCATGTTAAGTTAAAGAAAGATTTTGATCATGCTCTCGTGGTTTCTCGTGTGCTAAACTCCGAGAAGGCCAAACTTGGGGTTGAACTTGCTAGACTCAAAGAGGAGTTTGATCTACTGGACAAGGCTCACAAGGTCTTGAAGGGTGCTCATGCTACCCTCAAAGAGTATCATGATCAACTCCAAGTAAAGCTAACCAAGGAGAAAGCCACCTTTCCTCGTATGATGTTAGTTGATAATGCAAATGGAACTACCCGTGTTGTGAGCATGTGCATATTGTTGAGGAGAACTCTAAGCTAAAGGTGCAACTTGAGAAAGGTCTTGTGTCTTGCATACAAGGCGAGAAGAGCCTCAACGACCTCTTGACCAACCAAAAGGGAGTTTTGGCCAAGGAAGGGATTGGGTACGTGTCCTAGTCCAAGAACGAGAAGAAGAATGACAAGGCCAAACGACCTCCTCCTCTCAAGCAAACCTTTGTGAGGGAGGGTGAGGGTGCTACCAAGGAGAAGGAGAAAAACTCCATGAAGGGTAGTGGTGCCAAGAAGGGATATGCTCCCCTTCCCAACAAGGCCGGCGACTTTAACCCTTCTTATGTGTTGTGCCGCGCTAGAGATGGGCATGTTTATGCCAAATTTGTTGGTTCTCCTTATGAGTACATTGAATGGTCTATTTGGGTTCCTAAGACCCTTGTTACTAACATCAAAGGACCAATTACAAAATGGGTACCTAAAACCAAGCATTGATCTCTTGTAGATGTTAGCTTCCGGTGGGGGATCATGGTTGCTCGATAGTGAAGCTACTAATCATATGACCGGAAGCAAGGACTTGGTGGTGGACGTGCAAAAGATTCCATCCATGCCCACCAATGTTGAGTGGGGTGATGCCTCGTCTTCTAAGGTATTGGGACTCGGCAAAGTTGTCATTTCTCATGATCTTACGACCGAGAAGGTCATGCTTGTTGAGTCCCTTGCATACAATTTACTTTTCGTTCGTCAACTAGAACTCATGGGCTTTGCCACTTTCTTTGATATTGATTCCGTGGTCCTCTTGTGGAGCAAGACTCTTAAAGTAGCCTTTGTTGGGCATGTCGAGAACGGTCTCTATGTGATTAACTTTTTGAAGCGACCCACTAAGACCGCGACATGCCTAATGGCTAAAGTTGACATGGGATGGCTTTGGCATCGCCGTTTAGCCCACGTAAATATGAGATCTTTGCAAAGTCTTCTCAAGGGGGACCATGTCCGTGGACTAACAAATGTTAGTTTTTCCAAAGATCGTGCTTGCAGTGGTTGCATTGAAGGAAAGCTACATGAGAAGGCTCACCCTCCCACGACTATCATCTACTCGAAGAGGCCTTTGGAGCTCCTTCACTTGGATCTCTTTGGACCTCCATCCTTTGATAGTATTGGGGGTAGAAAGTATTGCTTGGTGATTGTGGATGACTATTCAAGATACACTTGGGTATATTTCTTCAAGAGGAAGAGCGAGACCCAACAAACCGTCATCGACTTTACAAATGAAGCTCAACGACAACACAATGCAAAGATTTTGACAATAAGAAGTGACAACGGCTCCGAGTTCAAGAACTACACCTAGGATGAGTTTTTGAGTGATGAGGGAATCAAGAATCAATATTCCGCACCCTATACCCCTCAACAAAATGGTGTAGCGGAGAGGAAGAACCGGACGTTGATGGATGCAGCAAGGACCATGATGGCGGAGTTCAAGTCTCCATACAACTTTTGGGACGAAGCCATCAACGCCGCATGCCATGCATCTAATCGGCTCTACCTCCACAAGGGCTTGAACAAGACTCCATATGAGATACTCACCAGTAACAAGCCCAACCTCAAGTACTTCCGAGTGTTCGGGTGTAAGTGCTTCATTCTCAAGAAAGGTGTCCGTTTGTCTAAATTTGAGGCTAGAGCGTATGAGGGCATATTTGTTGGTTATGCTACAAACTCTCATGCTTACCGTGTTCTCAATAAGTTCACGGGACTTATTGAGGAAACGTGTAACGTGGAGTTTGATAAGAATAACGGCTCCCAAGTGGAGCAAAGTGGTACTTTGTGATGTACGTGATGAAATTCCTCCCCAAGCCATAAGAAGAATGGGTATTGGTCATATCCTACCCATTGAGGAACCCCTTGTGGCCGAAGGAGAAGGACAATGTTCTACTCAAGTGGAACCTTCACCAACCCAAGACCCACATGCTTCCGAAGAACAAAGCGAGGGCCCTCAACCTCAAGAACAAGACCAAGGGCAAGATCAATCTCAAGATGGTGTTGTAACATCAAGTGATGCCCAAGGTCAAGCTCCCTCCATCGAGCAAGTTCAAGATCAAGTCCCACGTGATCAAGAACAAGCTCAAGATGACGCTCAAGATGATCAAGTGACCACTCCTTGTCTCACCCCCGAGGAGGAATTGGAGCGTCGTGCCGCCAAGGTTTCTTCCAAGCGCTCCACCAAGGATCATCTCATGACGAATGTGCTTCGAAGCTTAAGAAAGGGGGTAAGCACTCGTAGACAATTAGCAAACTATTGTGAACATCACGCGTTTGTCTCTTGTGTTGAACCCCACGAGGTCTATGAGGCGCTCGAAGATCCGGATTGGCTCAATGCCATGCATGAAGAACTCAACAACTTCGAGCGCAACAAAGTGTGGAGATTGGTGCCAAGACCGACGGGGAATCACAATGTCATTGGAACCAAGTGGATATTTAAGAACAAGCAAGATGCCCATGGGATTATGTGACGCCCCCGATTTGACCGTACACTAATCATGCACGCAAATGTGTACGATCAAGATCAAGGACTCACGGGAAGATATCACAACACAACTCTACAAATAAAATAAGTCATACAAGCATCATATTACAAGCCAGGGGCCTCGAGGGCTCGAATACAAGAGCTCGATCATAGACGAGTCAGCGGAAGCAACAATATCTGAGTACAGACATAAGTTAAACAAGGTTGCCTTAAGAAGGCTAGCACAAACTAGGATACAGATCGAAAGAGGCGCAGACCTCCTGCCTGGGATCCTCCTAACTACTCCTGGTCGTCGTCAGCGGGCATCACGTAGTAGTAGGCACCTCCGGTGTAGTAGGAGTCGTCATCGACGGTGGCGTCTGGCTCCTGGGCTCCAACATCTGGTTGCGACAACCAGGTAGAAGGGATAGGGGGAAAAGAGGGAGAAAGCAACCGTGAGTACTCATCCAAAGTACTCGCAAGCAAGGAGCTACACTACATATGTATGCATTGGTATCAACTGGAATAAGGCTATCATATGTGGACTGAACTGCAGAATGCCGGAATAAGAGGGGGATAGTTGGTCCTTTCGAAGACTACGCTTCTGGCAGCCTCCGTCTTGCAGCATGTAGAAGAGAGTAGACTGAAGACCTCCAAGTAGCATCGTATAGCATAATCCTAACCGATGATCCTCCCCTCGTTGCCCTGTGAGAGAGCGACCACCGGTTGTATCTGGCACTCGGAAGGGTGTGTTTTATTAAGTATCCGGTTCTAGTTGTCATAAGGTCAAGGTACAACTCCAAATCGTCCTGTTACCGAAGATCACGGCTATTCGAATAGATTAACTTCCCTGCAGGGGTGCACCACATACCCCAACACGCTCGATCTCATTTGGCCGGACACACTTTCCTGGGTCATGCCCGGCCTCGGAAGATCAACACGTCGCAGCCCCACCTAGGCACAACAGAGAGGTCAGCACGCCGGTCTAAACCTAAGAGCCCAGGGGTCTGGGCCCATCGCCCTTAGCACACCTGCATGTTGCGAACGCGGCCGAAAGCAGACCTAGCCTAGTGGCCTTCCAGTCCAATCCGGCGTGCGCCACTCAGTCGCTGACGTCACGAAGGCTTCGGCTGATACCACGACGCCGGGATACCCATAACTACTCCCGCGTAGATGGTTAGTGCGTATAGACCAAATGGCCAAACTCAGATCAAATACCCAGATCTCGTTAAGCGTGTTAAGTATCCGCGAACGCCGACCAGGGCCAGGCCCACCTCTCTCCTAGGTGGTCGGAACCTGCCCTGTCGCTCCGCCTCAAAGATCCACTCGCGGGTGCTCCTACGAGCCGACCCGTCTTTAATCTCCACATGTATCATGTATAAAGTAATTAGTATATACCCGTGATCACCTCCCGAGTGATCACGGCCCGATAGTATAGCATGGCAGACGGACAAGAATGTAGGGCCACTGATGATCAACTAGCATCCTATACTAAGCATTAGGATTGCAGGTAAAGGTATCAACAGCAGTAGCAAGGATAGGCTATGCATCAGGATAGGATTAACGAAAACAGTAACATGCTACTCTACTCTAATGCAAGCAGTATAGAGGAGAGTAGGCGATATCTGGTGATCAAAAGGGGGGGGCTTGCCTGGTTGCTCTGGCAAGAGAGAGGGATCGTCAACTCCGTAGTCGTACTGGGTAGCAGCGGCGTCGGTCTCGGTGTCTATCGAGAGAAGAGGGGGCGAGAAACAATAAGTATATAAGCAAGCATATGCATAGTGATGCATGACATGACAAGTAACGACGTTAGAGGTGCCCTAACGCGGTATTAGGTGATACCGGTGAAGGGGGATAACATCCGGGAAAGTATCCCCGGTGTTTCGCGTTTTCGGACAGATGAACCGGAGGTGAAATGCTGCAGGTTCACTATGCTAGGGACGCGTGGCGGGCGAACGGGCTGCGTATCCGAATTCGTCTCGTCGTTCTGAGCAACTTTCATGTACAAAGTTTTTTCATCCGAGCTACGGTTTATTTTATATGATTTTTCAAAGTTTTAAACAATTTCTAAAATTTTCTGAATTTATTTATTATTTCAGAATTAAAGGTGAAATTGCTAAGTGTACCCACAGCTTGTACACAACAATGTACTAAAGGGGCTGACAGGTGGGGTCCAGTTGACTTCCCAGTCAACAGTCAACTCGGACCGTTGACTCGTCAAAGGGGTCTAGTGGGACCCTCCTGTCAATGACTAGACTAGTCCAGTCAGCAGTTTGACTTGGTCAAACTGGACAGCAGGCCCACCTGTCATTGGCTATACTGTTAATTAACAGTAGTTAATTAGGTTAAGTAGTTAATTAGGTTAATTAAATTAGGATTAATTAAGTTAATTAATTAATTAATTAATTAATTTAATTTTTTTATTATTTTTCTAATTCCTTTTTTTAGGTGCGGGTCCACATGGCAGTGGCCCGAACCGGCCGCAGCTGGGCACCCGTGGCTGCATAGGGCACCGGCGGCCACTGCGGTCGTGCACGCCGTGGGCAGCAGGGGGCGGCCGGGGTAGGGGCGGAGCAGAGCAGCACGGCGGCAGGTGGGGCACAACAGGGGGCGCGCGAGCACGCGGGAGCAAGCAGCAGCAGCAGACCGGGGCCACCAACGTGGGGTGCCGTCGAGCGCGGCGGCCAGCCGCAGCAACGGGGACCGAGGCGGGGCGAGGGGCATGGCCCCGAGCGGCTTGCGCGGGTGCGGGACGGTGAGCAGCGGGCGCGGGGGGCTCTCCGTGCGGCGCAGCGGGGCGAGGCCACTACGGCGACGGGGCTCGCCCGGCCCGACTGGTCCCTGGCGCCGGCTGGGACGGAGGAGGGCGCATACCAGGGCAAGGGAAAGGGGCAGAGTCGGACGGCGGACGGCGCGGAAGCTCACCGCGGGAGCATGGGGTCTAGGCAACGACGTGCGGGGAGCGGCTTGGGGAGGAGGTCGAGGAGGTCGGCGGTTCGACGGGGAGGCAGGCCGGCGAGGGAGTCCGGGCGGCGATGGACGAGGGCGAGGTGATGCGGCGTCGCGGCGATGGGGTCGGGAGCGGCTGTTGCCCCCCGATCCAGATCCGTTTGTGGGGAGGGGGGAGCGATGAGCGAGAGGGGTTGCGGGGGCGCGAGGATGAGGGTGGAGGTCCGGCGGCGGCGGGCGTCGCCAGGGAGGCGGCGGTGTCCGAGCCCTCCCCTTTCTCGATCCAGATCGGGATCGATGGGTGGGTGGAGGAGAGACGTGCGGGAGTGGGGAGTGGGCTAGGTCACGGGGGGGGGGGGGGGGGGGGGGTTAGATAGTGGGGTGGCTCGGTTCGAGTGGGCCGGCCAGTTGGGCCGAGGCCCAGGTGGGCCAAGGGGGACTTTTATTCTTTTTTTTGTTTTGTTTTGTTTTCTCTTCTGTATTTTCTTTTTTTTCTTTTATTTCTTTTCCTTTCTGTTTTAATTCAATTTAAAATATTTATGCATTTTATAAAACTGTATCTTCTACACCATAATTATCTATGTAATATTTAGTACAAACCGAACATTTTTATTTTAATGTTTGAAAACTTTTATTGTTTTCCTGTAATTAAATTTTGAATTTGTTTCGGTTTTGAATTATCTAGGGTTTATCGACAGTAACCGAGGTGACGTGGCATCATTAGCGGGGGATCACTGTAGCTTAATTATCCGGGCGTCACAATTCTCCTCCACTACAAGAAATCTCGTCCCGAGATTTAAGAGGGGGAATAAGGGGGAAAGGTCTGGTTACGAAATGCTAACGAACCTTCTCAGTCTTGGTTGCTCTTCTTGAAGAGGTCGATCCATTACATTGACGTCTTCATTTCTCTGCTTCAGGTCATCATGGTGATGTCGTCCTTTTCTCGGGAACTCCAACGTACTTACGAATAGGTAAGGGGCAGCTCAGCTACGACAGAATGTTTATGAGGGAAACAATCTGGGGGTTAACCCATGAATGAGCGTAAGATTATCTCTCGAGCTGAACATATCGAATACATCAAGAGTAAGGTACGAATGTACAATAAGGGGTTCCAAGTGGATAGATAGTCGCTCGAAGTCTGAACCAGAGTGAGAAAGGGTTTCAGAGCAACGAGAGTAAGTATTGCGTCTGATACCAGAATAGAGCACTAGGAAGGTGGCCCGTGAATTAAATACGAAGCCAAGCGCAAGGATTAACTTCGACAACAGGGTGTATAGGAGGGTCTGGTTTCGATCCTGTGGAACTGTGGGTTATGGGCCCACCATGTGGGTAAAAAGTAGAAAGGGGGCTGACATCTTGCACGGTCATGATAGCAAGGCAATTCAGAGGGTAGCCTGCCAGTTATGTCGGCAACAACATCGATACCAAGGGCGAGGGACGAAGAGAACCACTTTCCTGCTCGTTGAACGAGGCGGGCCAATAGGCAAGGTTCTCGTCCATCGGTGGCTACCGAAATGTAATCAACACTAGTAACAGGGTCATACTAACAGAGTGGTGCAACGAGGTGCTTACCTAAGCAGTGAATTATTACTGCTTAGAGTATATAGATCACAAGAAAGGTCAAGGAAACCAATGGAAAGGAAAATGTGATCATCAGGTTAAACAGAACAATGGAAAGGAAAATGCGTTTAAACACATATTTCAGGGGTATATCCTTCCCACGGTGAAGCAGAGCATGATATCCATGATAGGATATAATGTAGAAAACTCATTAGGTAAGGGGAGAGAAATTTCATGACATTACCCATACAACAGTGTTTGAATAGTTGATAAAGGAAATTTAGCATGGTGCTTCAAAATGTGCAGAGTACCATAGACATGCTTCGAGATAGCATTGACAAGGTCATCAAGTAAGGTTCAGAATTTGGATGCACGAAGGATCCATCAGGAACAACTTGTAGAATAAGTTTTACAATTTCCGCATGGAAAAATCGCTAACCTTTCTTAAGAAGGGAGCTATGACAATAGGTCCTCCGGCCAGGTGTACTAGGCATGACACCACCTTACCAGGTTATATAAAGACCAATGTTATGACTCTTGGAAAAGGTTCCAACCATCATATCTGACCGAGATTCAGATCTGATTGGTGTCAGGATAACTCAGACTCGGGATGCCTGAGAAGAAAGGTGTAACACACATTGTCGAGATGACATTGTAAGATTCTCGGGAATTGAACTATGGAAGCGAGTTCCGAAACAAGAGTTCTCCACTAATCCAAGGAGAGATGAGGAGGTGGCTGATGGATTCAGCAACATTTTGTCAAGATTTCCAAAAAATGAATTTCCACAATCAGGTGAACAAAGAGATATCATTTGTCGGATCAAATGATATAATGATGTATGCTTGAGGAAAACATACACAGTTAAAGGTGCACCCGAAATATGGGCTTACGTAGAATGATCAATGTTAGAATGGTGGTTCAACAACCAGTAGTCTAAGAATGAACGTCCGACCATTAACTTCAAAGCAATAGGGTTGCTAGAAGGAAAGAATCCAAACAACACCGTTCACTTGTTGGAATCAACACGGGGACCAAGAAAGAATGGTGATGGTGAGAAGTATCACTATACCAAGAATTCTTAAGAGGTGGAGTAATCCTCGTGACATTCTTGTCATAAAAGATGGTAATACTCCAAGGTAAAGAAGAACAAATGCTGGATAGCAATGAACTCAAGGTACAACACAGAACATGGACAAGTTTGTGTTGGAGGGAAGGCAATAAAGTGGTCGATGACAAAACAACTCATCGAGGGCAAGGATGGTATTTCTCATCATGAATTCAATTGATATCCTGGAAGAACTCGGAATGCTGATGATGATCACGACACATTTGTCGAGAGATTTCATGAGGATGTAATCGATCAGCGATGACATCAAGTCAAAGGAATGATGAAGCAAGAGGTCAATGGAAGCACAGATACGACACAACTCGAAATCAAGCTTGCTTTTCAAGGTGAATTGATATGACAAGGAAAATCGACGTAAGCTTAGCTCATCATCGAAGTGGTGCTCCGAGAATAAGGTCCAGGTAGCACAGTTAAAATCACCATGACAATGATATAGCCATACAAGCTAGGAATGGCGTGGTCGGATACAAACTCGTACTTAAAGAAGATTATCAAGTGTCATTGAACCGTTCTGCAGACTCGGTTCAGTTATCGGTGTTTTTGAGTGTTTATTGACTCAGAGCCCGTGGAAATTGGATCAGTGCGAATGTAGCACTTGATGAAGAACTCATAAGAAGTTATGTAGTTCCATGATAATCTCGAGATACCAG
This sequence comes from Triticum aestivum, assembly GCF_018294505.1. Taxonomy (NCBI): domain Eukaryota; kingdom Viridiplantae; phylum Streptophyta; class Magnoliopsida; order Poales; family Poaceae; genus Triticum; species Triticum aestivum. The sequence continues at coordinate 268,332,875 of NC_057794.1, forward strand.
GGGGTAATACTCGAAGACAGATCAAAGTAGAGGTTGGATTGGGGTATTGCTCTACAGAAGACAAGTGCTTAAACTTGCACGAGAAATGGTATTTAAAGGAGAACATGGTCGGAACCACAATTGCAAAAGGCCAGATCCCAGATATACGATGAATTTATACCAAAGGAATAATTAACTTAAGAGAAGCTTTAATGATAATATCTACATCGTGTCCATGGGCATGAACACAAGGTTTAAGGTCGACTCCCACTTCTTCAATGCATAACCTTACATTTACTTCTCGCCTTCAACGAAGTTGTGGTGTTGACAATTTTATCCGTCATAACACCAGTAGAGTATGACCCGTAGTAAGTTCCGGGTTCACACAGATTAGAAAAAAGCATATGTTCAACCCGTCAGGGTATCGTGGAAACATATACCACAAGCTTCAATAGTAAATACCACAAGCTTGAAAGCAGAGCATGGTTGGTCAATCAGAGGATAGGATTTACCAATGGAGAAAAAACTTCCAAAGGGATTGAATATGAAGGACGCTATCGGATAAAATCCAACAAAGGATCCGATGGTCCTCAAAGGATCTGATGTGAGCATCGGTACTCACCCAGAAGAGGAAAGAATGCAAATGCAATAGGTTGTGGAATCATCTGAATAATTCGAAGCTTAAATGCAAAGGTATTATGATTCCAAATCGAAGGATCAGAAGCAGATGCATCTGATCAAGGATGGATAAGTTGAATAGACTTAGGGGCACAATCGACGGCAATTTGATTGGTCGAGAACTAGCTCCTATTCAAAATGACGTCTGAGCCGGAAGGTTGAATTCTAGGATCTGATTGAGAATTGCGAGCATTCGCAACAAATTGAATCAACGGACTCAAAATGATAATGACAAGAGATGCCAATAAGATTACGAGACTTATGGGATTAACCATAATGCAAGCAAGCAAGAATTTCAAGAGCAAGAGGATGCTCAAGATTTTTGGAAGATCGAATGGTATTTCGAAGTCTTTTGCGAAACACATGAACAACTGGGAATGAGCGGATACTCGATAAGTGCGAGGAATTATCCGTAGGGGTATCCAGGTGACAAGGAACAGCAAGGCGGTAAGCTCAAGGAGTATCGAAACAACGACGAGTATTTCGGGGTATCTTATAATAACAAGATCAACTATGGATGAATGTAAGAATAACAACTGCAAGTAGTTACCCATAAGGGTTGACGGTGGAAGGGGAATTGCAAACGCGATGAACACAAGTTCTCGGGTTAACAGCGGAGAGTATCTTCAGGGTCTTCACGTGCAGCAGACGATCATCAGTAATACGGGGCTCTCCGGGTGAAAGTGATAACGAGATCCTAATGTTAGATTTAGCAAAATTCATTTAACCCGAGTAGGAGAGAGTTCAGAGTCCCAGAGTATGGATCGAGGAGTAAAAGATCCTAATACCACCCGATGGCGACGTGGGCCCGTAAGGCACACGGCCAAGTTAGTAAAAGTTTTTGCAATGTCTAGACTCGACTTCGGCCAAGGAGTGTGGAAGGGGGGTTCCTACAGGCAGTCGGCTCTGATACCAACTTGTGACGCCCCCAATTTGACCGTACACTAATCATGCATGCAAATGTGTACGATCAAGATCAAGGACTCACGGGAAGATATCACAACACAACTCTACAAATAAAATAAGTCATACAAGCATCATATTACAAGCCAGGGGCCTCGAGGGCTCGAATACAAGAGCTCGATCATAGACGAGTCAGCGGAAGCAACAATATCTGAGTACAGACATAAGTTAAACAAGGTTGCCTTAAGAAGGCTAGCACAAACTGGGATACAGATCGAAAGAGGCGCAGGCCTCCTGCCTGGGATCCTCCTAACTACTCCTGGTCATCGTCAGCGGGCATCACGTAGTAGTAGGCACCTCCGGTGTAGTAGGAGTCGTCATCGACGGTGGCGTCTGGCTCCTGGGCTCCAACATCTGGTTGCGACAACCAGGTAGAAGGGATAGGGGGAAAAGAGGGAGAAAGCAACCATGAGTACTCATCCAAAGTATTCGCAAGCAAGGAGCTACACTACATATGTATGCATTGGTATCAACTGGAATAAGGCTATCATATGTGGACTGAACTGCAGAATGCCGGAATAAGAGGGGGATAGCTGGTCCTTTCGAAGACTACGCTTCTGGCAGCCTCCGTCTTGCAGCATGTAGAAGAGAGTAGACTGAAGACCTCCAAGTAGCATCGTATAGCATAATCCTAACCGATGATCCTCCCCTCGTCTCCCTGTGAGAGAGCGACCACCGGTTGTATCTGGCACTTGGAAGGGTGTGTTTTATTAAGTATCCGGTTCTAGTTGTCATAAGGTCAAGGTACAACTCCAAATCGTCCTGTTACCGAAGATCACGGCTATTCGAATAGATTAACTTCCCTGCAGGGGTGCACCACATACCCCAACACGCTCGATCTCATTTGGCCGGACACACTTTCCTGGGTCATGCCCGGCCTCGGAAGATCAACACGTCGCAGCCCCACCTAGGCACAACAGAGAGGTCAGCACGCCGGTCTAAACCTAAGCGCCCAGGGGTCTGGGCCCATCGCCCTTAGCACACCTACACGTTGCGAACGCGGCCGAAAGCAGACCTAGCCTAGTGGCCTTCCAGTCCAATCCGGCGTGCGCCACTCAGTCGCTGACGTCACGAAGGCTTCGGCTGATACCACGACGCCGGGATACCCATAACTACTCCCGCGTAGATGGTTAGTGCGTATAGACCAAATGGCCAAACTCAGATCAAATACCCAGATCTCGTTAAGCGTGTTAAGTATCCGCGAACGCCGACCAGGGCCAGGCCCACCTCTCTCCTAGGTGGTCGGAACCTGCCCTGTCGCTCCGCCTCAAAGATCCACTCGCGGGTGCTCCTACGAGCCGACCCGTCTTTAATCTCCACATGTATCATGTATAAAGTAATTAGTATATACCCGTGATCACCTCCCGAGTGATCACGGCCCGATAGTATAACATGGCAGACGGACAAGAATGTAGGGCCACTGATGATCAACTAGCATCCTATACTAAGCATTAGGATTGCAGGTAAAGGTATCAACAGCAGTAGCAAGGATAGGCTATGCATCAGGATAGGATTAACGAAAACAGTAACATGATACTCTACTCTAATGCAAGCAGTATAGAGGAGAGTAGGCGATATCTGGTGATCAAAAGGGGGGGGGGGCTTGCCTGGTTGCTCTGGCAAGAGAGAGGGATCGTCAACTCCGTAGTCGTACTGGGTAGCAGCGGCGTCGGTCTCGGTGTCTATCGAGAGAAGAGGGGGGAGAAACAATGAATATATAAGCAAGCATATGCATAGTGATGCATGACATGACAAGTAACGACGTTAGGGGTGCCCTAACGCGGTATTAGGTGATACCGGTGAAGGGGGATAACATCCGGGAAAGTATCCCCGGTGTTTCACGTTTTCGGACAGATGAACCGGAGGTGAAATGCTGCAGGTTCACTATGCTAGGGACGCGTGGCGGGCGAACGGGCTGCGTACCCGAATTCGTCTCGTCGTTCTGAGCAGCTTTCATGTGCAAAGTTTTTTCATCCGAGCTACGGTTTATTTTATATGATTTTTCAAAGTTTTAAACAATTTCTAAAATTTTCTGAATTTATTTATTATTTCAGAATTAAAGGTGAAATTGCTAAGTGTACCCACAGCTTGTACACAACAATGTACTAAAGGGGCTGACAGGTGGGGTCCAGTTGACTTCCCAGTCAACAGTCAACTGGGACCGTTGACTGGTCAAAGGGGTCTAGTGGGACCCTCCTGTCAATGACTAGACTAGTCCAGTCAGCAGTTTGACTTGGTCAAACTGGACAGCAGGCCCACCTGTCATTGGCTATACTGTTAATTAACAGTAGTTAATTAGGTTAAGTAGTTAATTAGTTTAATTAAATTAGGATTAATTAAGTTAATTAATTAATTAATTAATTTATTTTTTTATTACTTTTTTAATTCCTTTTTTTAGGTGCGGGTCCACATGGCAGTGGCCCGAACCGGCCGCAGCTGGGCACCCGTGGCTGCATAGGGCGCCGGCGGCCACTGCGGTCGTGCACGCCGTGGGCAGCAGGGGGCGGCCGGGGTAGGGGCGGAGCAGAGCAGCACGGCGGCAGGTGGGGCACGGCAGGGGGCACGCGAGCACGCGGGAGCAAGCAGCAGCAGCAAAGCGGGGCCCCCAACGTGGGGCGCCGTCGAGCGCGGCGGCCAGCCGCAACAGCGGGGACCGAGGCGGGGCAAGGGGCATGGCCCCGAGCGGCTTGCTCGGGTGCAGGACGGTGAGCAGCGGGCGCGGGGGGCTCTCCGCGCGGCGCAGCGGGGCGAGGCCACTACGGCGACGGGGCTCGCCCGGCCCGACTGGTCCCTGGCGCCGGCTGGGACGGAGGAGGGCGCATACCAGGGCAAGGGAAAGGGGCAGAGTCGGGACGGGGGACGGCGCGGAAGCTCACCGCGGGAGCGTGGGGTCTAGGCAACAACGTGCGGGGAGCGGCTTGGGGAGGAGGTCGAGGAGGTCGGCGGTTCGACGGGGAGGCAGGCCGGCGAGGGAGTCCGGGCGGCGATGGACGAGGGCGAGGCGATGCGGCGTCGCGGCGATGGGGTCGGGAGCGGCTGTTGCCCCCCGATCCAGATCCGTTTGTGGGGGGGGGGAGCAATGAGCGAGAAGGGTTGCGGGGGCGCGAGGATGAGGGTGGAGGTCCGGCAGCGGCGGGCGTCGCCAGGGAGGCGGCGGCGTCCGAGCCCTCCCCTTTCTCGATCCAGATCGGGATCGATGGGGGGGTGGAGGAGAGACGTGCAGGAGTGGGGAGTGGGCTAGGTCACGGGGGGGGGGGGGGGGGGGGGGTTAGTTAGTGGGGTGGCTCGGTCCGAGTGGGCCGGCCAGTTGGGCCGAGGCCCAAGTGGGCCAAGGGGGTTATTCTTTTTTTGGTTTTGTTTTGTTTTCTCTTTTGTATTTTCTTTTTTTTTTCTTTTATTTCTTTTCCTTTCTGTTTTAATTCAATTTAAAATATGTATGCATTTTATAAAACTGTATCTTCTACACCATAATTATCTATGTAATATTTAGTACAAACCGAACATTTTTATTTTAATGTTTGAAAACTTTTATTGTTTTCCTGTAATTAAATTTTGAATTTGTTTCGGTTTTGAATTATCTAGGGTTTATCGACAGTAACCGAGGTGACGTGGCATCATTAGCGGGGGATCACTGTAGCTTAATTATCCGGGCGTCACAGATTATCATTCGCAACAAGGCTCGTTTGGTAGCATAAGGCTACTCCCAAGTCGAGGGTATCGACTACAGTGAAACCTTTGCTCCCGTTGCTCGTCTTGAATCCATTCGCATGTTGATTGCATATGCTTCTCATCATAACTTTAAGTTACAACAAATGGATGTGAAGAGTGCTTTTCTCAATGGTCCTATTAATGAATTGGTTTATGTCAAGAAACCCCCTGGGTTCGAGGATCCCTACTTTCCTGATCATGTGTATCAACTCGATAAGGCACTCTATGGCCTTAAACAAGCCCCACGTGCATGGTATGACCACCTTACCGAGTTGTTAAAAGACCGTGGTTTTGAAGGTGGGCTAATCGACCCCACTCTTTTTACTAAGAAGGTCAAAGGGGAGTTGTTTGTGTGCCAATTATATGTTGATGATATTATCTTTGGTTCCCCTAACAAAGCTTTCAATGAGGAATTTGCCGCTCTCATGACCTCAAAGTTCGAGATGTCTTCCATGGGAGAGTTGAAGTTCTTTCTCGGGTTCGAAGTGAAGCAAAGGAGAGAAGGAACTTTCATCAACCAAGCCAAATACACTCAAGACATGCTTAAGATATTCAAGCTAAGTGATGTCAAGCCAGCGTCCACTCCCATGCCCACCAAGTGCCAACTTGACATTGATCCCAATGGTAAAGCAGTGGATCAAAAGGTATATCGCTGCATGATTGGCTCCTTGCTTTACCTTTGTGCATCTAGACTGGATATGTGTTGGGTGTGGGAATTTGTGCACGGTTTCAAGCCGCACCTAAGGAAAGTCACTATGTGGCGGTCAAACGAATCTTTCGATATTTGGCTCATACCCCAAACTTTGGCTTGTGGTACCCAAGAGGAGCAAATTTCAAGCTTGTAGGTTATTCGGACTTGGATTGGGCGGGAGACAAAGTGGATAGGAAGTCCACTTCCGGAGGGTGCCAGTTTCTTGGTTGCTCTTTGGTAAGTTGGTCTTCCAAGAAGCAAAGTTGTGTGTCTCTCTCGTCCACGGAAGCGGAGTATGTGGCTGCCGGTAGTTGTTGTGCACAACTTTAATGGATGAGGCAAACTTTAAAGTATTACGGTGTCACTTGTGACAAAGTGCCTCTTTGGTGTGACAATGAAAGTGCCATCAAGATTTCCCTCAACCCCGTGCAACACTTCAAGACAAAGCATATTGAGATTAGGTATCACTTCATCCGGGATCACATTAGGCGAGGGGAGATCGAGCTCAACTATGTCAACACTCATGATAACCTTGCAGATATCTTCACGAAGCCTTTGGATGAAGCAAGATTTCGCGAGTTAAGGCATGAGCTAAATATCATTGATTCGAGCAATGTGACTTTAACCCCTGCACACCCCACCTCACTCAATGTGTTGTCTAGTTTAGGTGTAGGCATGAACATAGGGGGAGTGTTGTTCTCTCAATGAACTTTCCCTCCCCTCATAATGCATAAACTAACCAAACTCTTTCACATTAGCCATTTCTTTATGGCACTTGTGAAAGTGCAACTATCCCTAGGTGGTTTTGGTAATTCCTAACAACATATAGCTCATTGAGCTAACATTATTCCAAGATTAATATTTCAGGAAAAGCTCAATGAATGGCATGGCATGGATGAGGAAAGTGGACCCCTAAAAATACTAAGGCCAAAAAGATTGGCTCAAGCTCAAAGCTCAAGACTCTACATTTTATATTTTAGTGATCCAAGATCACATTTAGTCTATAGGAAAAGCCAATACTATCATGGAGGGATGAGGTGTTGCTTGATGAGGTTCTTGCTTCATAGTGCTTAGTGATATGCTCCAAAATCCTCAACTACCTGCCCACATCCACATATGACCTAAACCAAAAGTCAAACTCGGCCCCACCGATTCTTTCTATCCGGCGCCACCGAGTTCAGATGTCATAGCCACTACCACAAACCCTAGGCAAATCGGTCTCACCGATAGGGATCTCAGTCACATCGAGATGGGGTTGTAATCTCTCTGTTTCCCTTCGTAACGTTTCGGTCCTACCGAGATGAGCGATCGGTCCCACCGAGATTGCAATGTAAACTCTCTGTTTTCCCTTTGCAATGTTTCGGTCTCACCGAGATGAGCGATCGGTCCCACCGAGTTTACCTGACCAACTCTCTGGTTAGCTTATTACCAAAATCGGTCGCACCGAGTTTGTGTAATCGGTCACACCGAGATTATGTTATGCCCTAACCCTAACCATATCGGTCCTACCGAGTTGCATCTCAGTCCCACTGAAAATCCTAATGGTCACTAGGTTTGCTAAATCGGTCTGACCGAGTTTCTCAATTCGGTCTCACCGAGATTGGTAAATTGTGTGTAACGGTTAGTTTTTGTGTGGAGGCTATATATACCCCTCCACCCACTCTTCATTCATGGAGAGAGCCATCAGAACATACCTACACTTCCAATACACATTTTCTGAGAGAGAACCACCTACTCATGTGTTGAGGCCCAGATATTCCATTCCTACCATATGAATCTTGATCTCTAGCCTTCCCAAGTTGCTTTCCACTCAAATCTTCTTTCCACCAAATCCATATCCTGTGAGAGAGAGTTGAGTGTTGGGAGACTATCATTTGAAGCACAAGAGCAAGGATTTCATCGTCAATACACCATTTCTTACTTCTTGGAGAGTGGTGACTCCTAGATTGGCTAGGTGTCACTTGGGAGCCTCCGACAAAGATTGTGGAGTTGAACCAAGGAGTTTGTAAGGGCAAGGAGATCGCCTACTTCGTGAAGATCTACCGCTAGTGAGGCAAGTCCTTCGTGGGCGATCGCCGTGATGGGATAGACAAGGTTGCTTCTTCGTGTACCCTTCATGGGTGGAGCCCTCCGTGGACTCGCGCAACCGTTACCCTTCGTGGGTTGAAGTTCCATCAACGTGGATGTACGACAGCACCACCTATCGGAACCACGACAAAAACATCCGTGTCTCCAATTGCGTTTGAATTATCCAAACCCTCCCCTTTACATTCTTGCAAGTTGCATGCTTTACTTTCCGCTGCTCATAGACTCTTTGCATGCTTGCTTCAATTGTGTTAAGATTGCTTGACTTGTGCTAAGATAGCTAAAATCTTCCAAAGACTAAAATTGGGAGAAGGATAGATTTTTAATTGGTCAAGTAGTCTAATCACCCCCCTCTAGACATACTTCCGATCCTACAAGTGGTATCAGAGCTTTGATCTCCATTTGCTTTGATTTCCATAGCTTTTGGTGGTCATAGCCTTGGTTTCACAACCTAGGAGAGTATGGTGTCTAGCAAGGAAAATTATCACTGTAGAGGTCCTTACTTTGATGGTACTCATTTTGCTAGTTGGAAGCATAAGATGAAAATGCATATTCTTGGACATAACCCCGCCGTTTGGGCTATTGTGTGTGTTGGCTTGCAAGATGAATTCTTTGATGGGAGAGAACCGAATCGTGAAGCTACCGCGGAAGATTTGAAGATGCTACAATACAATGCTCAAGCTTGTGATATCCTCTTCAACGGATTGTGCCCCGAAGAATTCAACAAAATCAGCCGTCTTGAGAATGCAAAGGAAATTTGGGATACTTCGATTGATATGCACGAAGGTACCGACTCCGTCAAGGAATCCAAGTTAGATGTGCTTCAAAGTCAACTTGACAAGTTCTAAATGAAGTATGGTGAAGGTGTCGCTGAAATGTACTCTAGGCTTGCTCTTATCACAAATGAGATTGCCGGCTTAGGAAGTGAAGAGATGACCGGCAAATTCATCATCAAGAAGATCCTAAGAGCCTTGGATGGAAAATACGATACCGTATGCACATTGATCCAAATGATGCCAAATTACAAAGATCTCAAGCCAACGGAAGTCATTTGAAGAATTGTTGCTCATGAGATGTCACTCAAGGATAAGGAGGAGCTCCATAACAAGTAAAGTGGTGCTTACAAAGCCTCATGTGAAGCCTCCACATCATCAAGTGAGAAACAAACCTTCAATGAAGAATTGAGCTTAATGGTGAAGAACTTCAACAAGTTCTACAAGAATAGAAGCAAAGAGAGAAGTTCCAAGTCAAGGTCCTACAATGACAAAAGATCTTCTAGTCGAGAGCGAAACTGCTACAATTGTGGAAGACCCGGACACTACTCCAATGAGTGTACGGCTCCCCACAAGAGAAGAGAAGATTCTCCCAAAAGAAGAAGTAGAAGAGAAGAATCACCATCAAGGGAGAGAAGGAGTAGGGATGATCGATATGAACGAAGACCCTCTTGGAGAAGCAAGGATTCGGAAAGGAAGGACAAGTCATCAAGAAGCTACACAAAATGAAGACATCAAGCTCATGTTGGTGAATGGGTATCCGGCTCCGACTCCGACAATGACTCCGAGAGAAGCTATCACTCCGACTCCGAATATACTCAAGATGAAGGTGTTGCCGGTCTAGCACTTGTGTCAACCAACTCCTACGACATATTTGATTCACAAAATGGAGGAATTGGAAGATGCTTCATGGCCAAAGGTCCAAAGGTATCACACCCCGAGTATGTTGATTTCAATAGTGATGAAGATGACTTGTTAGGTGATGATGATTTACTTGTTGACAACTATAGTGATGAATACTATGATGAAACGAATGACAATGATAAGGAGAAGATTTCTTCTTACATTGTCAAGCGTTTACTCTTATCCACTTACATGCCTCAAGTCAAGTCTAGTAACAAGAACAAGAAAGATTCTTCCTCTAGTAGTAACAATAATCATGCTAAATCCAATGTTGTTGCTTCTAGTAGTTCTCTTGATTCCACTAATGATTCTCTTAGCCAAGTTACACTTGAGCAAGAAAATAGCTTATTGAAGGCAATTATAGAGAAAGGTGTTTACAAGAGCCTTGCTGGGAGTAAGCAATTCGATGAAATTGTACGCAAGCAAGGAAGGCACCGGAAGAATCAATGTATTGGTTTTGAATGAAAGTTCAATGCCAATGGAGTTGAGTGGGAAGAAGATCAATACCCCAAGACAAAGTTTGTTCCTCAACAAGATAAGTATGATCCTACTTCTTCCAAAGGGACACAAGCTGAAGATGATCTTCCACCACAAGACCACAAGCAAAAAGGCAAGGACAAGCTTCAAGAGGAAATTGATGCATTTGAAGAAGCTCCTAAGGCCTTGGTCAAGTGGGTTCCCAAGACTACATCAAGTTCCACTTCATCAAGTACAACTACAACTCCGAGGATTCCCATCAAGATGGTGTGGATCCCGAAGAAGAAGAACTAGAGAGTTCTTGAGGGTGACTCCGCCAACATACTTCACTCTTATCATTTTGGCAAGAACAAGTGCAATCAACTTCCACATCTTGCACTAGTTCAAGGAGTCACAAACCCTCTTGTTGGTAAGACAAGGGACAAGGTAACCTAAAGCTTTCATAGACATCATCTTGTGTGTGCATCACTCTATGTATATGGATATACTTGTTTGTTCCTTGTGGGACTAACCCGTGCAGGTATTGAATGTGCAACTCACTCCAAAGGATAGCTCCGAATGATCTACATCAACATTGAGCATCCACATCTTCAACACCTACATGAAGTCATCATCGACAAAACCCAAGGTTAGTTCATCCCTCTTAGGGGGGATCTCACATCTAGGGGGAGCTTTACTCTAAAAATTGAGTTAAAGCAACTCTAATGGTGTGAACACAACAACGCTTTATGTAAAAGTGGTAACCCCACTTGTGCTTAAATGATGAGTATGACCTATGATCAAATGTTCTCATTTGACTCCTAAGTCAATATACTCATATATAGATGACCTAGTCATCGCCAATTGCTTGATAGATACTAGAATTGTTTGTGCATGCTTTGCCACATATTTCATTTGTCATTTTATTGTGTGAGCATGTTGGTTGCATAAATGTTTTTTTTGACTCGGAACTGTGGGGCAAAACCCCCACAGCAGATCAAAACTTTATTGAAAAAAAAACAGATACAACAAGTTGATTACAAGGAGTAACCAGGTTACAAGGAAGAGGAAAAAAGAAAAGAAAACCCTACAAAAGTAGCTTAGGGGGGAGGTAAGAGATCCACTTGAGCAGGTCATCCTTGTAAGCAGCTCTGATTCTGTGCTGCATGAGGCTAATATCCTGCCTAAACGCAAACCTCCATTTATTGAAACTGGCCCTCTCATTTCTGAACACTTTGGCATTTCTGATGATCCAAATATGCTGGTTGCATAATTTAATCATTCGAGGACATCCACTTGTTGTTTTGATTGATTGGGTTCCTTTTTCTTTTGGCCAAGTGGATGGACAAGAATGCCTAAGAACCTTCTCTAGCTATCTATGCTTTTCTCGTCTCAAACTCTATTCATGCTGCATCAGATTCGAACCACTCTGTGTGAGGAGCACTCAGAGTCCCCGATTCGTCATAGACTAAAACTTCCAAAACTTCTTTGTGTGTTTTGGTCTGACCGATTCATCCATTTCGGTCATACCGAGATCACTAAGTTGATCTAGGTTTTCAATCTTGGTGCAACCGATTTGAACTTCTCGGTCACACCGAGTTGGAGTAACTGCTTGCACTTATGCATCTCGGTGCCACCGAGTTGTTCCACTCGGTCACACCGACAGGGTCAGGCTATATATATCCACGGGTCAAATTTTGGAAAACTTTCCAAACCTCCTCGCCCGCACATAGCCTGCTCTGCCTCCCCGGGTCTCCGGATCATCCTCCTCGTCGCCAGCCGCCTCTTGTCACTGGTCTCCGCCGCCGTCAACGGGAATCATCTCCGCCGTTGCCGCCGTACCGAGTTCATCACCGAATTAGGGTATGAACTTGATCACTGTGCTATCCTTATCTGATTCCTAGCACATTGTGTTCGCCATGTATCTTGCCACGATTGAGATCATTCTATCCATCGAAAACACTCCGTAGTTTAGTCGTGAATTGAGAATTTAGGGCTAGGTTTCCGCCGAAACCATCTCGGACCCACCGAGTTGTGGAACTCGGTACCACCGATTCGGCTCAGGCCATTGCACATGTGATTCTCGGTCTGACCAAGAATTGCAAATCGGTGTGACCAAGTTCAGGACTTTGTGAAACTCTAGCAGTCTCGGTGCCACCGAACTGTGACTCGGTCTGACCGAGTTCACTAGTTTAGGTTCCAACAACTGCTTCGGTATCACCGAGTTTACAAATCGGTTGATCCGAAATGCTTTCTGTGGAAAACTAAAACTAAGTTTTTGACTCATTCTTTTGCAAAAACCTCTGCATTTTGTGATGCTCATCCACTCTATCTCATCTATATCTATTCACAGGGTCTACTGTCAGTGTTTGCAATATGTCTGATTAGAGTGACAGCCAGAACAAGTCAGAGGAGCAGGTTCACTTGAGTGAGGGCACTAGTCCCTCTAGCAGCTCCGATGATGGTAGCAGGAGCACCCCAAGCAACTTACCCAAAGCTGCCACCAGGGCCATAAAGAAGAAAACTTCTGAATTTGAGGATGAAGACTATGTGGCAGTTGAGGATGAGGCCACTTCCAAGATGAAAGTGGTTAAAAAGGAATATAGCATTGCTGCTGCAACTAAGCCAGGTCTAAAGACCAAGAGGCCAGTAGGAAGACAGGCAATGTCTAAAGCCAGAACCTCTACTCAAGTACCTTTGGAATCTGAACCCAAAGAGGCTGCTACAGAAGGGAAGAAAAGGAAAGAGAGGGTCAAAAAGATCATTTCCAGAGTGCTTGGGAGATCTTCAATCATGAGAGATTCTGAAGAGGAAGAGGAAGAGGATGCAGCACCAGCACCCAAAGCTCAAAACCTTATGGGAGATGCTATAAGGCTAGGGGCTATTCCATCTAAGCTTAAGACTGCTCCTAAGGCTGCTGCTCCAGCTCCAAAGCCAAAGCCAAAGAGGAGCACCAGGAACATCCCTGCTGAGGAGAAGAACAAGGCCCCAGTGCCTGAATCTGAAATGGAAGAAGAAGATGATGAGTTACCTGTCTTGAGGAAGTTGAAGCCAAAAATTCCAGATCACAATGATGCTCATCTAGTAGCTGAGAACATGAAGATAAGCAAGGATTCATGATTGAGGATATGGAAAGAGTCAGATCCATATGCCACCAGAAGGAGAACTGCTGTGGACTACATGTTCCATACCAAAGAACAGCAGGATTTCTATGAGACAGTGTTGCTTGACAAGAAGCCCATAGTGTGTGACATGAGATGGGTTGATTGGAAATTCATTGAGGAAAATAAGGATCACTTCCCTGATGTATATGACAGCTTCAAGGCGTGTAGAGTCTATGAGTTTGTGGCTCATAAGCTCACAAAGTGGAATGGTGAGCTCATCATGCAGTTCTACTCCACATCTCATTTCTACCCAGATGGAAGGATTGTCTGGATGTCTGAAGGCACTAGGTACCAGTCAACAGTTGCAGAATGGGCTCAATTGATCAATGCCCCAGAAGAACAAGAAGATGACTTGGATGTCTATGCCAAGAAGAAGAAGGATCACAACACCATGGCACACATGTACAAAGAGATCCCAGATGCTGCTCTTGAGACACACAAGTTTGGATCTGTATATTACCTTCTATCAGGCTTGCCAACAATCAACTGGATCCTCAGGCACACTCTCTTGCCAAAGTTAGGTGATCACAAGATGATCAAAGGCCATGCAATAAACTTGCTTCACATTTTTGATGTCCCACAGAAGTTCAAAGTCATGAGCCTTATAGTTGAAACTATCAAGAGGACAGCTGTAGATCAGAAGAGGAGTTGTGGGTATGCCCCACAGATCCAGGAGCTGATCAAGTCCAAGATGGGCACTGGCACATATTTGCTGGACAAGGAGAACCTGCCCATCTACCCAAACTTCAAGGACAACACTGTGGTTATGAATGAGGATGAACCATCTTCTATGCACACTCAAGGAAAGAGGGAGAAGGCAAAGGTTGAGAAAGCTGCAAAGATGCCAACCATGGAAGAGGCATCTCAGCATCTACTGAAGAGCAAGCAAGATCAGCTTGGCTACTTGATTGCATCCACTCTAAGGATTGAGAAAGGGCTTGCCACCCTTACTCAAAACTAGGAGAGCCTGGAAAGGATCGTGGAGCAGAAGTTCTGTGACTTGGATGTGAAGGTAACTGAGATCCAGTCTGTTGTGGAGCAACTTCAGGATGATATGCAGGAGAGGAAGGGCAAGACAACCACTGATGCATTTGCCAGAGTGCCTAGAGCGTAGAGATCTGCTGCAGTGCCTGTTCCAGACAACAGAGCCACTTCATCTGCACCAGCTATAGCTTCAATGCCACCAGCTCCAGCACCTACTCCATCAGCTCCATCTACATCGATTGAAGCCTTCATTCTTGGAGTTATCCGGACACCACCACCTAAAGACCAAGCCTAAGAGACAATTTAGTACTATGCATTTTCTAGGAACTTTTTGGTAACTTGTTGCCAAAGGGGGAGAAAAATGTATAGATCATAGGCTTCGAGAGAGAGAGAGAGCGTTGCTTTTTATTCTCTCTTGCTTTGGTGGTTGAACTTTATTTGCTTGTTTGAGATACTTTCTGTCTGTGTGATACTTGGATGATCATGTGTGTTTGATCATATGCTACATTAATGCTTGTTGGATGACATTATCATTTTATCCCTATATGATCATTCACTTTGCTTGGTGATGAGTGCATGTATTTAATTATTATCATTTTGAGCGCTCCACCAAGATGTATGTGACATGGAATAGTAACCCATGAGCCTAACTCTCTGTGCATTTGCAGTCCAAAGCAAATCATAAACTATGCACAAATTTAGGGGGAGCTCTTGCTTTTCACATACTTCTCAAAGTGACAATGTTTTTCACTCTTATTATCATTCGTTGAAGCTTTGATCTATATGTTGTCATCAATTACCAAAAAGGGGGAGATTGAAAGTGCAACTATCCCTAGGAGGTTTTGGTAATTCCTAACAACATATAGCTCATTGAGCTAACATTACTCCAAGATTAATATTTCAGGAAAAGCTCAATGAATGGCATGGCATGGATGAGGAAAGTGGACCCCTCAAAATACTAAGGACAAAAAGATTGGCTCAAGCTCAAAGATCAAGACTCTACATTTTATATTTTAGTGATCCAAGATCACACTGAGTCTATAGGAAAAGCCAATACTATCAAGGAGGGATGAGGTGTTGCTTGATGAGGTTCTTGCTTCATAGTGCTTAGTGATATGCTACAAAACCCTCAACTACCTTCCCACATCCACATATGACCTAAACCAAAAGTCAAACTCGGCCCACCGATTCTTTCTATCCGGCGCCACCGAGTTCAGATGTCATAGCCACTGCCACAAACCCTAGGCAAATCGGTCTCGCTGATAGGGATCTCGGTCACACCGAGATGGGGTTGCAATCTCTATGTTTCCCTTCATAACGTTTCGGTCCTACCGAGATGAGCGATCGGTCCCACCGAGATTGCAATGTAAACTCTCTGTTTTCCCTTCGTAACATTTCGGTCTCACCGAGATGAGCGATCGGTCCCATCGAGTTTACCTGACCAACTCTCTGGTTTGGTTATTACCAAAATCGGTCCCACTGAGTTTGTGTAATCGGTCACACCAAGATTACGTTATGCCCTAACCCTAACCATATCGGTCCTACCGAGTTTCATCTCAGTCCCACCAAAAATCCTAACGGTCACTAGGTTTGCTAAATCGGTCCGACCGAGTTTCTCAGTTCGGTCTCACCGAGATTGGTAAATTGTGTGTAACGGTTAGTTTTTGTGTGGAGGCTATATATACCCCTCCACCCACTCTTCATTCGTGGAGAGAGCCATCAGAACATACCTACACTTCCAATACACATTTTCTGAGAGAGAACCACCTACTCATATGTTGAGGCCAAGGTATTCCATTCCTACCATATGAATCTTGATCTCTAGCCTTCCCAAGTTGCTTTCCACTCAAATCTTCTTTCCACCAAATCCATATCCTGTGACAGAGAGTTGAGTGTTGGGGAGACTATCATTTGAAGCACAAGAGCAAGGAGTTCATCATCAACACACCATTTGTTACTTCTTGGAGCGTGGTGTCTCCTAGATTGGCTAGGTGTCACTTGGGAGCCTCCGACAAAGATTGTGGAGTTGAACCAAGGAGTTTGTAAGGGCAAGGAGATCGCCTACTTCGTGAAGATCTACCGCTAGTGAGGCAAGTCCTTCATGGGCGATGGCCGTGATGGGATAGACAAGGTTGCTTCTTCATGGACCCTTCATGGGTGGAGCCCTCCGTGGACTCGCGCAACCGTTACCATTCATGGGTTGAAGTCTCCATCAACGTGGATGTATGATAGAACCTCCTATCGGAACCACGACAAAAACATCCGTGTCTCCAATTGTGTTTGAATTCTCCAAACCCTTCCCTTTACGTTCTTGCAAGTTGCATGCTTTACTTTCCGCTGCTCATAGACTCTTTGCATGCTTGCTTGAATTGCGTTAAGATTGCTTGACTTGTGCTAAGATAGCTAAAATCTACCAAATACTAAAATTGGGAAAAGGATAGATTTTTAATTGGTCAAGTAGTCTAATCACCCCCCCTCTAGACATACTTTCAATCCTACAACTTGTGCTTCAAAGATGAGTGATGGTCATGGGCCCAAGGTTAAAATCTTCGCGGTACCATACTTCTAAACTCAAACATAGGTGGCATCGGCCATCGCCCTCTCTTAGAGAGGTGTGTGTTTCTCGTTCTCTTAGTCGTTTTTGTGTGTGTGTCGAGAGTTAAGCCCTTTTTGCCTTGTCCTCTTTGCGGCTGAGCGGTACTACCACTGCGGTTGCGATACTACCGCTTATGAGGGTTAAGCGGTACTACCGCCCTCACCAGCGGTACTGCCACTAAGGGGCGAGCGCTGGGGGTTATATCGGGGCGGGGGAGTTATTTTCTCCCCATACCCATTCGCCCCCACTCGCTCGTCTTCCTCGTCGCTCCAGCGACGCCTTGCCGCGGGAGGGCACCGGCTGGCCGCCGTTTTCCGGCCGCTTCTCTCCATTTCCTCGTGTGGAGTCGTTCTACATCTCGTCCTCCAGCCATGGATGCCGGTATTGCCTCCGTTCTCAGTTTCTCTTTGCCTAGATCTTGCATCTAGTTCTTAGGGGCAATAGGCATTGTTTTCTAGTTTTTGGCAATGAAGGGGCTTGTGGTGGATGGAGTTTGCTTCTAGGCTCTTTGCATTGATGTTTGGTAGGATAAATTTTTGAATTTGGCATCCCGGTAGTGCCAGATCTGACCACGGCAGTAGAAAACCGATGTTCCCCATTCTGAGCGGTACTACCCCTCACCTTGAGCGATACTACCGCGCGAGCGGTGCTGCCGCTCACCATATGAGGTACTGCCACATGAGCGGTACTTCCGCGGGTAGATGGAGGTACTACAGTCGGATGCCCACTTCCCATATTTTCTACCTCACCTTGATCCTCTTTGTCTCATTTGGTGGCTTATGCTCTCTTCTTTCGTTTGTTTCTTCTGCTCGTGTGTTTGGTTCCAGGTGATGATCATCCTGAGCAGCAGGTCCGCCGTGTCAACCCCAAGCGTGCAACGTCAAAGCGCTACCGCACCTCAGAGCCAGCAGGTGGTTCCTCTAGTACTCAACCTCCACCAGCAGGCGCATCCTCAAGTGCTCCACCACCACCTCACCAGTTGAAGAGATCCTCCAACAAGCCAAAGGGAAAGACTGTGACTGAGATGACTTCCAAGGAGTTTTGGGCAAAGCATCGCCGGAACCCCTATGAGGAAGACCAAGATCCCACTTTGGTCAACCGCCCGTTCTGGAACCGCTTTCAGTTTGCCATCTATTTTGATGTGATCAAGGCCAAGAAGAATCTATATGTTCATGTACGCTCCATCGACACGGATGCTATGGAGAAGGACCCTGAGTACTTTGGCAAAGCCCTTCAGATGTGTTCTCAGCTGAACATTCTCAGGATCATGCAGTTCAACAAGTATTTTGATGCAGATTTGGTGGCTCAATTCTTTGCTACCGTTCATCTTGGAACTGATGTCGACAGAACTCTGACTTGGATGACCAATGGCAAATTGCTTTCTGTCAAGTGGCAGGCCTTCATGGAGTTACTTAATGTGGAAGATCACGGGCTTGAGACTCCAGTCAGCTTCCGCCCTCACCACAATGCTACATCCACTCACAAGCAAGCCCTTTGGCCCTACTGTACTGTGAAGGTTCACCCAGTGACTAAGAAGGAAACCTATGAGATGTCTGCCTATCTGGACAGTCTTCATCATGTCTTCCGTGAGACTCTCTTCCCTCGCATTGGGAATCTGGATATGGTCCACTCCTATCTCGTGGACATGCTTCTTTTCTGCCAGCATGAGAAGGAAGAAAACACTGGAGAGAGCCTGGACATTTCTCATGTGATGTGGTCTGAACTTCTCTCTGCCGTTTCTGAGTGCAAGTGCCCGATATATGGTCCATTCATCATGAGGCTCATTGAGAAGGCCTGGGCACGTGTCTATCCCAGAGTGATGTTGGAAACTGGAGACTTGGTTTCTCATGATATGAAGCGTCTACGGAAGAAGGACAATTGGGGCACCCCAGTGCCTAAACCCGGGGGCCCATCTACTGCTGCCGCTGCCATGGAGACTGAGGCTGAGGCTGACAATGAGGACTATGAGCCGTCTGGGACAAAGCCCTCTTGGCGAAAGAACCTCAAGCACAAGATGAGGAAGCTCTTCTACATGGAGTCACACGGCCAGTACATGACACATGTGGCAGAGAAGAAGGCCAGGGGGCGTCACAAGGAGCTCATGCGTCAGTTGGGTGCAACCGTTGTTAGTGGTTCTGAGGGATAGATCACTAAAGAGGAGGAATGGATTCACCAACATTGCCCTTGGACCGATTCAGACGCCGAGCAGTTTCCGACCAACGACGAAGATGCAGACAATCACGCTGAGATGCGATGTTCGAGATCCTCAGCTTGCCATCACCTGGAGCCATAGCATCTCTTTTTGCCCTTTTGGTGTCTCGATGACAAAGGGGGAGATAGTTTAGGGATTTGTGTTGTTGCCGTGTTGCGAGTGTGTCTTTGTGTCTTGTGTTTTCTCGTGTGTCTTCTCGTTGTCTTTGTTTGGTTTGGTTTGGTGCCAGTAAGTGTCGGATTTCGGGCTCCGCAAAACCCTTAAGATTCGAACACAGGGGCGTGACGAAGATCTCTCCCACTACACGTCCACCTAGCGCCTCGCTCTTCTCCTGGTGGTGGGAATGGAATGCAAGCAAGCAAACAAGTAGAGCACACAAGAGTTTACCCAGGTTCTGGCCACCTTGTGTTGTAAAACCCTACGTCCTGCTTTAGTGGATTGGCCTCGCGAGGGCTCGAGTATGAACAAATACAATGGTTTCCTAAGCTCAGGAGGTGAGCTCAAGAGGGCTGAGGAAGCGGATGTTCTTGCTCCTTTGCTATGCTATGTCCCAATGGGTTGGTCCCTCTCTATGCTAGGAACCCTAGCTACTTATATAGACGGCTAGCGTCCTCTT
This sequence comes from Triticum aestivum, assembly GCF_018294505.1. NCBI lineage: Eukaryota > Viridiplantae > Streptophyta > Magnoliopsida > Poales > Poaceae > Triticum > Triticum aestivum. The sequence continues at coordinate 268,352,683 of NC_057794.1, forward strand.
CCCCCGAAATGTTTAGGCGGGAAGGGAATCCCACAATGGCCATTTGAGGGGGAACACAAGGACGCTCCTATCCTAACAAAAGGTGGTCTTCGCCTGCAAAGAGGGCAGGCAGAGACACAATGGTGGGCTCGGCGATGACATCCTTCCTGCCGTCCTTGCAGTCTTCGGTCTTGTTGCACCAAAGGGGCAACCTTTGTCTCGCCCCTCGGGAACCTGCGCTTGCGCGATCTCCTTTGCACCGATATGGAAACTATGCCCGCTGGCACGGTTCGTCATGGCTTGCGTCACTGCCTCCTCCCGAGGCAGCCCTTGCCTTGAGATCTCCGCCCTCCCAAACCAGCCTAGCCGAGGCCACTCTTGGGAGAGGTCTTGGTTGCCCCTCCGGAGCAGCCTAGGTGAGTCCGCTCCCTAAGGAGGTCTTGGTCGTTCTGCTCGCGATGGCTGGCCCCCTCGCGAGGGTCTTGAGCAGCTGGTCGATCAGCTGGGCCCTACCGGGCCGTACCAGGAACGTGACGTGGGCCACAGACAGGCAAGTCTGGGTACCCTGGTTCCCAGTACGCCGACAGTAGCCCCCGGGCCCAAGGCGCACGCGGAGTTGGCTTCTGGGCGAAGCCTAGTCGAGGACGGAGCGTCGCGGGCCCCAAGGACCGCGGGCCAGGCTGGCGCGTGACGGTTGGATGGGACGTGGCGACTCCACTCCCCACACAGCCTTGGTAACCGTGTGACTAGACGACTCCCTGGCGCAGGCGACACGGCCATCATGGCCATGACCAATCGATGGTTGGCCTTCCTCACCCTATAAATGAGGCCCGGGGGGGGAGCCCCCAGGCCATCTTCAAGCCAGCGCCGCGATCTTCTCTCCTTCCTTTGTTCCCTTTCGCCCCAAGATCTTCATGGCGCCGCTGAAGAAGTCCTCCGCCGCAGAGAGGGGCAAGGGTGTGAAGGAGCTGGTCTCGCCGCCTCTGAAGAGGGGCCGGGGGCGCCCCCACAAGCATGCCGCCACGGACATGATAGTTCCTTGGGGAAGCGGGCGCGGCTTCTCGGGCTCCGACTGGGTCGCCGGCGAGAGACGTGGAGTCTCTCCTCTCGGTGGGGGCGGTCATGGCCTCGGTGGTCGAGGTGGCGCAGGGGGGCGACCAGCACCGATATGTCCCCCGTGCCGGTAACTCCACTCCTCCGACGCGGCCTCCGAATTCGTGATGTGGGTGGAGAAGCCCGGCAGCATGTGGCTCTGGCTTCCCCGCTGGTTCCACGCCGAACTTCTGGAAGAAGGGCCCGACGGCATTTGGCTACAGGCCGATGGGTGCTGTAGCGGAGCCTTCTGGGTGGGGGTCGAGGTCCTCGCTTCAGGCGACGTGTTCCTTGGTCATGGCTGGCAATCCTTCACCCGTGCGCGCCGGCCGCGGGGAAAGTGCACCCTCCACTTCAAGTACAACAGGGTGTCGTCGCTGCTCGTCAAGGCCTTCTCGGAGGGAGGAAGGCGGCTTAGGTGTTGCCCAGAGGTGGACGACGACGAGGAGGGTGGCAACGGTGTCCTACGGAGCAGTCTCCCTCTGAAGACAAGCTCGGCCTTGGCAGGCTCAGTGGGTCCCCCCTGTGTGGCAGTAGCAGCTCGTCCAGCAGCGGCGGCTATCCTGGGCGGCCGCTCTGCCGCGCCAGGCTCACCGAGGAGGAGGGGCCCTCACGCCGCTGCTCTTCGGTGAAGCGCGGGGAGTAGGGCTCCGTCTTGGTTGAGGTGCTGACTACGCCGATCCACGAGCACCGAACCCGCCTGGCCCTTGTTTTTGATTTTCTTCATTTCCTTCCTGTATTTAGTTTAAGCTGCCTTGGGTGGGCGTGTAATGAACAATGGCATGTATGCATGAAATGGAAGTCTGCTGTTATTTTCGTTCTGGATGAAATTACTTAGCTTGTGCACCGTTATCGTCGTGAGACGAAGTCCTGAGGCGGGTGGCCTCCTGATGTCACGAGCCCCCAGGCAAGTCATGAGGACCGCCGGGCTCGGAGGCCCCGAGCGTAGATGAGCCCTGGTGAGTTGAGGAGGGCTTGCGCCCTTGATCTCACTTGAGAGCGCGGAGCGAGGACTAACATGCCAAGGCCTGAGCAGGCTTGGCGAAGTAAGTCATGAGGGCTGAAGAGCCTGACACCAGAGCCTGGGCAGGCTGGGCAAGGTGAGGTCGTGAGGTCACGGTAGCCGAGAGCTGAGACCGGCCGTATCCCAGCCACCACGCGCGAGGCGCGCGAGGGAGGATAAGCGGCACAGCCTGGCCCGAAGAACTGAACTTGATAACAGTGCGAGAAAAACGAGCGAAACCAGAGCAAACTGCAATAAACTTGAAAAACTTCATAGCATGGGGTAGAGGAAGGGCTGACAGCCAAGGAAGTAGAAAAGGCTGACAGCCAAACACCAAGGCAAAAAAAGGAAAAAGGTCGCGTCCGACCCCTAGATACGTCTTCTTCCCAGCGCGGAGCTAAGGACTGCCACTGGGACGTGGGTGGGAGCCCGATCTAAGGGCCCGTAGGCAACGCACAGGTGACTCCAAGGTGTGTACAACCCCAACTCATTATTACGTAAGAGTGTCACGAGCGGAGACCTTCACGGGCATGGAGCCTTGATTGTCTTCACGAGCACGGAGCCTTGATTATGGATAGAACCTCCTGAGGTGCTGAATGTTCCAGGAATTCTGGATGAGTATCCCATCCTGCGTCTCCAGGCGCACAGCACCGGGCCTAGAGACACGGGCAATTCTGAACAAGCCCTCCCACATAGGTGAGAGCTTGTGTAGCCCTTCCCTGGAGAGGACGCACCTCAGGACCAAGTCACCAACTTCCAATGTTCTCAAGCGGACGCTGCGGCAATGATACCGCCACAGCGCCTGCTGATATCGCGCTGCCCTGAGCACAGCACGGCGGCGGCCCTCCTCGCCGAGCTCGAGGTCCATCCGCCAGGCGGCGTCCTGGCGTTCCTCATCGAAAGCCAAGACCCGTGGGGAGCGACGCTTGACCTCATGAGGGAGGACCGCCTCCGCACCATAAACGAGAAAGAACGGGGTTTCCCCCGTAGGTTTGGTTGCGGTGGTGCGGATTGACCACAGCACGGACTGGAGCTCGTCGATCCATCCCCTGCCGCAGGCCTCGAGCTTTTTCTTGAAGCTGCGCGTCTTGAGGCCGCGCAAGACCTCTGCGTTGGCGCGTTCGGCCTGCCCATTGCTCCTGGGGTGGGCCACTGAGGCGTAGCAGATCTGCGTTCCAAGGTTAGCACAATATGATCTGAAGAGATTGCTCGTGAACTGCGTATCATTATCTGTGATGATGCGGTTGGGGACGTCGAAGCGGGTTACAAGGCCCTTGATGAACCTGCCTGCCGATCCTACGGGAATCGTGCGCACTGGCTCCACCTCGGCCCACTTGGTGAACTTGTCGACGACGACATAGAGGAAGCGGTAGCCCTCCGTTGCTCGAGGGAACGGTCCCAGGATGTCCAGCCCCCAGACCGCGAAGGGCCAGGAGAGCGGGATGGTCTGAAGATCTTGCGCTGGCTGATGGATTTGCTTGGCATGGAACTGGCATGCCTCGCAGGCTCGCACGAGCTCCGTGGCGTCGTCCAATGCCGTGGACCAGTAGAAGCTGTTGCAAAAGACCTTGCCCATGAGGGTGCGGGACAACGAATGATGCCCGCAATCCCCTCCGTGGATGTCGGCCAGCAGCTCTTGTCCTTGCCTCCTCGAGATGCATTTTAGCGAGACGCCATTAGGACGCCTCCTGTAGAGCTCACCATCTTGGATGCAGTAGGCCGGGGCCTGCCGAGCCACGCGTTCCGCGCCTTCCTCTTTCTCCGGCAGGGTGCCACGTAGTAGGTATGCCTTGAGTTCCTCAGTCCAGCAATCTTCCTCAGGTTCGGCGGTGAGCAGCAGGCGGGCTCCGGAGGGCGGTGCACAGGGTGGTGCGCCGACCTCGGGAGCCGCTGGCAGCCCCTCATGCATGGATGCCAGCTCTGGGGTAGGTGCTGCTGTCGATGGCCTGAGCAATCACTCCTCGAAGACACCTGGTTCCTGCGGCTCTCGTCGGGAGGCCCGCTTGGATATGTCGTCTGCTTCCTTATTCGTGCCCCTCGGCACGTGCTGCAGCTCCAGTCCTAGGAACCACTTCTCCATCTTGCGCACCTCCTCCAGATACGCTTCCTTGTGTTCGTCCTTGGGCTTGTACTCTTTGTTAGAGAACTTGACGAGGAGCTGCGAGTCGCCTTTGATGGTGAGATGCTTCACCCCTAGTGCGGCCGCGTCCTTGAGCCTGATGATTAGGCCCTCGTACTCTGCGATGTTGTTGGAGACCTTTTCGCCACGCTAGAAGCAAAGTTGCACAACGTAGCGGAGCTTGTCGTGAGTGGGTGATACTAGCACGGCACCATCGAAATATACCACCCATCCTTCTGGAGTTTCGTTGCTCGGGGCCAGCGAGCGGTCCTCGCCAGCCCCCTGGTCTGGAGCGTCGGTCCACTCTGCCACGAAATCAGCCAGCGCTGCCCCTTGATGACCCGCGTGGTGCTGAACTCCTGCTGGAATGCCTGCAGCTCGATTTTCCACTCAGTAACCCTCCCAACGACGTTCGGGCCCCGGAGTACCTTCTCCAGGGGGTAGGCTGAGACGACCTTGATGGGATGGCCTTGAAAATAGTGGCGCAGCTTCCTGGAAGCAACGAGGAGCGCCAGCAGCAGCTTATGGGGCATGGGGTAGCGCGAGCGAGCGTCGTGGAGCACGGTGCTGACGAAGTACACGGGATGCTCCATGAGGGTTGGTGATGCGGGATCCTCAGGCGCTTTTGATGGCTCAGGAGCTTTACATAGGCCGGCAGGGTCGCCAGACGTTGTGGCCGTGTCGGCTCCGGAGGTCGTGCCGTGAGTTAGCGGAGTTCCGGAGGGCATCGGGTCTTTCTGTGAGCTCTGGCCCCTGACCCTTTCCTCTCGTGCCACTACCAGCGCCGCGCTGGCGGAGTGAGGCGTAGCGGCGAGATAAAGGATCAAGGGTTCCTGAGGCCTTGGCGCCACCATAACCGGCGGGCTGGTGAGGTACTTCTTGAGGTCTTGGAAGGCAGCGTCGGCCTCCGGAGTCCACTCAAAAGGCTCCTTCCTCTTCATGAGCTTGAAGAAGGGGAGGGCGCGCTCGCCGAGCTTCGAGATGAAACACCCCAAGGACGTCACACATCCTGCAAGTTTCTGCATTTGCTTCAGGGTCGTGGGCGGCTTCATTCTCTCGATGGCTTTCACCTTCTCCCGGTTGGCTTCAATGCCCCGGTGCGAGACCAGGAATCCTAGCAGCTTGCCCGAGGGGACCCCAAACACACATTTTTCCGGGTTGAGGCATAAGTTCACCTTGCGCAGGTTGGCGAACGTTTCCTCCAAGTACCCGATTAGGGTCTTGGCCTCCTTGGACTTGACCACGATGTCGTCGACGTAGGCCTCTGCGTTCCTCCCGAGCTGAGGGCTGAGGGTGATGTACATCAGCCGCTGGAAGGTGGCGCCTGCGTTCCTCAGCCCGAAAGGCATGCAGATGTAGCAATAGGTCCCGCATGGGGTCAGGAACGACATCTTCTCTACATCTTGTACTGCCATTTTGATCTGGTGGTAGCCCGAGAAGGCGTCGAGGAAGCAAAGCAGGTCGCACTCGGCCATTGAGTCCACGATCTGGTCGATGCGAGGGAGAGGGAACGGGTCCTGAGGGAAGAAATTGTTGAGGCTGTTGAAGTCGACGCACATGCGCTCTTTGCCTCCTTTCTTCGGGACGATGACGGGGTTGGCCAACCATTCTGGGTGGCGCACCTCCCGGATAACGTCTGCTCCTTCTAGCTTTTGGACCTCCTGGACGATGAAGGCCTGCTTTTCCGGAGCCTGCCGCCGCGCCTTTTGCTTGATAGGTCGTGCGTTCGGGCACACCGTGAGGTGGTGTTCGATGACGTGCCTAGGCACCCTGACCAGGTCGGTCGCCTTCCATGCCAACACGTCCTTGTTCGCCCTGAGGAAGGCCACCAACGCCTCCTCTTGCTCTGGAAGAAGGCTCGCACCGATGGTGAAAGTGGAGCTCGCGTCTCCCTCATCGACGGGTACCTGCTTGGTCTCGGCGCGATCCTGAGAGAAGAGCTGTTTCTTTTTAGCTGGAGCGGCTTCGGCGGCCTCCGGAGCCCCCTCTACGCTTGGGCGAGCCACGGTAGCGGCTCGATAAGCGTGCTCGAGGACCTGAAGAGCAGCCTTGGTGTCTCCTTTGATGGTGATGGTGCCACTACTCCCGGGCATCTTGACGATGTTGTAGCCCGGGTGAGTCGCCGCCATGAACTTGGCCAGGACCGGGAGACCGAGGATGGCATTGTAGGGCAGGTGGATAGGCGTGACGTCAAAGTCGACAAGCTCGGTCCAGTAATTGGCGTGCGTCCCGAAGGTGATGGGGAGGCAGACCTGCCCGAGCGGGGCGGCCGAGCCTGCGACCCCCGAGAAGGGTTTGGTGTGGAGGAGCCGCCCTTAGGCCACCGGCAGACGACCAAAGGCCTCCGGAGAGAGGATGCTGAGCTCGGCGCCGCCGTCGACGAGGGTCCTTGTGACGGCCACCCCGCAGATGGTGGGGGTACATACCATGGGGAGGATGCATGTACCGGTTGTAGCTCTGGTGCGGTCGTCGGGGCCGAAGACGATGGTGTGCCCCTGCGCGCCAAGCCCCCGCAGGGCGTCCTGCGGCCGAGCGGCGGCCCCCAGCCGTCGAAGGTGTGATTTAGCGTGACGGGTCGACGCCGGCGCCTAGGATCCTCCGATGATGCAGGCGACCCCGTGGCACGGTGACGCCCCGCCGGCAGCATCCAGCAGCTCGCCGGGGCGAGGCACCCAAGCGTCAAGTCCCGCGGCAGGCGGCCGGTGTTATAGCATCTCCTGGGCCGTTAGAAGCGCCACCGGCGAGGCCAGGGGAATCGGGAGTGGTGTAACGGGCCGCTCCCCAGTGGGCGGGCCGGCGATGGGGTCGTCGATGTGGGGGACGAAGCGCCCGTGAGCGGCGCGGTCCGTCGACGCCGCCCAGGCAACGGGAACGGCCCCGGCCTCCGCGCGGATGAAGCAGGCAGGTTTCGCCATGGCGTCGTAGGGTAGAAGAGGGGAGGCGAGGTCGTCGGAGAGGCGAGATCTCGACACACCCCCTACCTGGCACGCCAAATGTTGGATTTCGGGCTCCGCAAAACCCTTAATATTCGAACACAGGGGCGTGACGAAGATCTCTCCCACTACACGTCCACCTAGCGCCTCGATCTTCTCCTGGTGGTGGGCCTCGCAAGGGCTCGAGTATGAACAAATACAGTGGTTTCCTGAGTTCAGGAGGCGATCTCAAGAGGGGTGAGGAAGCGGATGTTCTTGCTCCTTTGCTATGCTAAGTCCCAATGGGTTGGTCCCTCTCTATGCTAGGAACCCTAGCTACATATATAGATGGCCAGGGTCCTCTTCCCCCGAAATGTTTAGGTGGGAAGGGAATCCCACAATGGCCATTTGCGCGGGAACACAAGGACGCTCCTATCCTGACAAAAGGCGGTCTTCGCCTGCAAAGAGGGCATGCGGTGACGCGGTGGTGGGCTCGGCGATGACATCCTTCCTACCATCCTTGCGGTCTTCGGTCTTGTTGCACCAAATGGGAAACCTTTGTCTCGCCCCTCGGGAACCTGCGCTTGCCCGGTCTCCTTTGCACCGATATGGAAACTGCGCCCGCTGGCACGCGCTGGCGCCCGCTGGCACGGTTTGTCATGGCTTGCGTCACTGCCTCCTCCCGAGGCAGCCCTTCCCTTGAGATCAACGCCCTCCCGAAGCAGCCTAGCCGAGGCCACTCTTGGGAGAGGTCTTGGTTGCCCCTCCAGAGCAGCCTTGGTGAGTCCGATCCCCGAGGAGGTATTGGTCGTTCTCCTCGCAATGGTTGGCCCCCTCGCGAGGGTCTTGAGCAGCTGGTCGATCAGTTGGGCCCTACCGGGCCGTACCAGGACCGCGACGCGGGCCGCAGACAGGCAAGTCTGGGTACCCTGGTTCCCAGTACGCCGACAATAAGACCTAAGTTCTAGACATATGGTGTGAGACATATGCTACCCTATCGTTACCCTATTACTTATGTCTATTCAGTACTGTAGTATCTTATGAGTTGCATGCTTATCCTGTTTTATAGCCTGCTATCATATATCCTGTGCTTAGAATTGTTGGACTATAAAATTTAGGGGGAGTGTTGATCCGAATGTTTGTGTCTTGCATTCCAAAGGCTCCACTAACTAGGTGCACACATTCAGGGGGAGCCCGTCTATATTTTATAGTTCTAAGTATCCATTCTGTTATATCTTTTCCTTGTGCAAATCCCTAGTTGTCATCAATCCACCAAAAAGGGGGAGATTGTTGAGGCATATCTCTCTCGATGTGGTTTTGGTGATTGATGACAACGTGTTTGCGGACTAATCGTGTGCTTTGAGCATTTCAGAGATTCATCCTTGGCACGAGACAATTTCCTTCCCTCGGAGTGTCACTCAAGACGGCGTAGCTCTTTCGTTTCTTTCTCGATGGACTAGTTGCATAGAGGGCACCGTACTATCAAGAGGGGGTCCGCTTTGGCATTGCTTGGGTGGAATCATCACGTACACATCCGCTTCTCACCCTCCGATCCCTTCCCCTTCTACGGAAAGATCTTCTGTCTTCTTGTGGGTTTTGTCTGGGTCCCAGCGATAGTACCATGGTACCTAGTGGTAGAACCGCTGAGGGGTCACAAGCGGCAGTACCACCGGTGCCTCCGTAGCAGTACTACCGCTAGCCCACCAGGTCCCTACTGTCTCGATTCGAGGGGTCTTTTTCTGTGTCGGATTGTGTGGTACCTCGCTGCGGCAGTAGTGCGGCAGTACCGCTCATTTGCGGCAGTACCGCCCTTCCTCTGCGGCAGTACCGTCCGGTTCCCTCGTTCCCTTCGCCTTTCGTTCTGCGCGGCAGTACCGCCGAAGGGAGCGGTAGTACCTCTTAACCCAGCAGCAGTACCGCTGTCTCCCGCGGTAGTACCGCCCTCTGCGGGACTTTTTAGTGGGGCAACGGTTGGATTGTTGCCGCCACTATAAAATGGGGTCCCCTTCTTCTCCGTTGACTTACATCTTCCCCCTCAAGCTCCATTAATGCTCCAAGCTCCATTTTCACCCGATCTATCTCTCTAGCCAATCAAACTTGTTACTCTTCCACCAAGAGATTTTTGATTCCCCCACCTATCCCTAGCGGATCTTGTTACTCTTTGGTGTTTGAGCACCCTAGATGGTTGAGGTCACCATGGAGCCATAGTCCATTGTGGTGAAGCTTCGTGGTATTGTTGGGAGCCTCCGATTAAGTTGTGGAGATTGCCCCAACCTTGTTTGTAAAGGTCTGGTTGCCGCCTTCAAGGGCACCAATAGTGGAATCACGACATCTCGCATTGTGCGAGGGCATGAGGAGAATACGGTGGCCCTAGTGGCTTATCGGGGAGCATTGTGCCTCCACACCGCTCTAATGGAGACATACTTCCCCTCATAAGGAAGGAACTTTGGTAACACATCCTCGTCTTCACCGGATCCACTCTTGGTTATCTCTTACCTTTACTTGTGCAAGCTCTTTAGTGTTACTTCTCTTTCTTGCTTGTTTGTTAGTTGTTGTTGCATCATATAGGTTGCTCACCTAGTTGCACATCTAGACAACCTACTTTGATGCAAAGTTTAATTTGGTAAAGAAAAGTTAAAAATTGTTAGTTGCCTATTTACCCCCCCTCTAGTCAACCATATCGATCCTTTCAGGACGCCTTAATATCCCTTAGTTTCCGCTAGGACCCTGCTACCACGGGAGGGTAGGACAAAAGATGTCATGCAAGTTCTTTTCCATAAGCATGTATGACTATATTCGGAATACATGCCTACATTACATTCATGAACTGGAGCTAGTTCTGTATCACCCTATGTTATAACTGTTGCATGATCGATCGCATCCAACATAATTCTCCATCACCGATCCAATGCCTATGAGCTTTTCATATACTGTTCTTCGCGTATTTACTTTTCCGTTGCTACTGTTACAATCACTGTAAAACAAAAAAATATTACTTTTGCTACTGTTACCACTACTATCATATTACTTTGCTACTAAATACCTTGCTGCAGATATTAAGTTTCCAGGTGTGGTTGAATTGACAACTCAGTTGCTAATACTTGAGAATATTCTTTGGCTCCCCTTGTGACGAATCAATAAATTTGGGTTGAATACTCTACCCTCGAAAACTGTTGCAATCCCCTATACTTGTGGGTTATCAGCCGTCATCAGAGGACATCTCCAGCTGGGAGGCTACACCACGGCGGCGGCGCAGCCCCGGCATAGTGTAGTGCGTGTGGCGTCCTTGTTGGGTGTGTGTGGAACACCCACCACATGCTTCACCGTTGGTGCCCGTCGGCAGCTGTTGCCGGCCGCCATTGCCCCACACCACCGTCGAAAGCCAGGGCCATTGCCCGCTCTGCCGCCGCGACCTGAAGGTGGGAGATGGCCGTCGTGACCGCCACCTAAGGATGACAATTTTATCCATGGACATGGATACCCATGGATATCCAACCTGAATGGATAGGGTTTGGATATGCTTTTGCACCCATGGGCAGTGCCCAAACCCGACCCGGTTACTCATGGATAGGGCATGGACATAATCTTGTACCCATGGATATATCCAAACCCGACCCGACAGTCTGACATAACGGGCAATATTCTGCTACCCCTACCCCATAGTCACATGCCCCACTATAATTTTATTCTTTATCTAAAACATCCAAAAGAAATTACACAATCCCCACCATAACATACTCCAACGCACCTTCTCATCCTATTATCTACACTAATTAAATGACTAGTCATTGAGAATCGGTGCCATCTCCTTGAGTTACTCCTCTCATAGACCTAGAGGTGGTCGCCGCTGCCAGCCGCTACCCCCACGTAAGGTGGATCGCTGCTGCAGCCACTATTGGCCTACGACAACCCAGCTCCATATCTCCTTGACCCCTCCGTCTTCACTTTTCCACACACTCATTGATGCATGGCCACAGCAATGGGACAATGCAAGGGCTATGACTGCACGGCGGGGAGTAAGCATGCCAATGCGGAGTGCACATTGTGCAATGAGTTATGTCTTATGTATAGGTCTTGAGAGGACCCGGTGGATATCCAATGGGTATGGATATCCATCGGATTTGGACATGGTCACAATTTTTTGCCCATGGATTTTTTTTATGGATGGGCTAGGACTGCCTCCATGGATATGGATATGGATTTGATATTGGTCAACCCGATCCAAACCCGACCCATTGCCATCCGTACCGCCACCCCACTGCCGGCCACTGTGGCCATCACCCGCTCCGCCACCGTGGCCTGAAGGCGGGAGGTGGTGGTCGTGGCCGCCACCCCGTCGTCGACCGCCGGGGTCATCACCCGCTTGGCCACCGCCGCCCTAAGGCAGGAGGCGGAGGTGGATGCCCGCATGTGCGACAACGACCTTATGCGCTACACCGAGTTCCTGCGGGAGGATGAGGAGCGCCTCGTCGAGCATGCAAAGAGCCTTACCACCACAGTGGCAGCGGCACACGCCGCCTTAGAGGGGAGGAATCAGGAGATCTACGAGGAGAACCACCGCTTTGAGAGGGGTCGTCTGGAGCGGCAGAGGGCGTTTGAGGCGAGCGTCACTGAAGCTGCATTAGCAGCAGGCCCCGCATTGTGGTTGCCCAGCTCGTCGGTAGGCTCCTCCTCCTCCGCCTCTTACTAAGAGCGCTCGGCAGAGGAGAGGTAGCTGGAAGTAGTACAAAGCCCCTCCGCAGTAGTAGTAGTATGTAGGGGCTATTTTGTTCAGTTCATCTGACTATAGATGTGGTGGAACCGTACAACGTACTTAAAATAGCTAGTATATATAGTTGAACTAGCTATTTCAGTACGTGGTTGGCAACAATTGGGGAAAAGTTTGGTCGGTTCAGCTATCGAATTGAACTGTTTGTATAAACTAAGAACGACTGCTTAATCTATTAATGAAATATATGCTTAATTACTGAATTTTAGTTACAAAAAATAGATACTACTAGTGATTTTTAGCTTCATATTTTGACAAATCGAAGTGTCACAAGGATTGACAAATCTTACCAAATTGTCTGTACGTGGTTCCACACGGGTCATCCAAACAATCGTTTGCATTGAAGGGATGCACAAATCCTGCACTGCTCTCACTTTGCATATGGGTGTTCTATCTAAAATGTTTGCGATCAAGAGCTGCAGAAATCTTGCTTGGCACATTTTCTATTGGCTTCGTGGGGAAGCTGTCGGTTTGCATACGTGTGTTCTAACTAAAACATTTGCAATGAGTGTTTTATATTTAAAAAGCAAACTAAACTGAGGCTTGGGCGCCATTAATGGATAGGATGTGAGCAAGGCGGGTGGCCATGGAAGTCAAAGGGCTCGCTTCCGAGTGAGCCTGCGCAGCGTATAGCTCGCACGCTTCCCGGTGAGCCTGCGCACTCAAGGACAGCTTGCACGCCTCTCGGTCAGCCTGTGCATCGGACGGCGCTCACACGCCTCCCGTTCAGTCAAGATCAAGCAGTTGTCCGCACGACACCTCCTACAGCCATTAAAACAAAGACACATGGCGTCACGTGAATGGTTAACGGAATTTTGGATTTACTAGAATTTAAAAAGCACGCATCTCAATGTTTTGCCGGCAATCAACGGTGCCCTGGTGTTTGAAATTCATTCCCATTTCATGCATGGGACCTAAGCATGCACCCAAGGACACATATTTGATTTTTCAACCAATTTATATGCATTGGAGCATATGCATGTAGTTCAAATTTGAATTATGCACATAAATGCATTGAAAACTCAGTTAATGCATAAAAATGTCCAAATGAACCCCGAAAATTCATAAAAATTCACACAACACTCCTGTTGTTTTATGTTGACATGAGAATTTTTTTAGAAAGCAATAAGAGGCAATGGATATCGTTTCGTCCACAAAGGTGGGACGTTCCCTACCGAAAACCATCATGCTTGTTGTGAGAAGCTCCGGTTTGTGAGAAGCATATACCCAAACCTGCCCCAAATGGGACAAAATTTGTACCATGACATGTTGATGCCGCTCCATGATAGCATGCCAAGTTTCATGAATTTCAGACGAGTTTTTGATTTACTAGAATTTAAAAACCAGGCATCTCAATCTTTTGCCGGCAATAAACGGTGCCCCGGTGTTTGAAATTCATTCCCATTTCTTGCATTGGACCTAAGCATGCACCCAAGGACACAGATTTGATTTTTCAACCAATTTATATGCACTGGAGCATGTGCATGTCGTTCAAATTTGAATTATGCACATAAAATGTATTGAAAATTCAGTTAATGCACAAAAATGTCCATACGAACCTCGAAAAATCACAAAAAATCACACAACACTCCTGTTGTTCTATGTTGACACAAGAAAAAAATTGAAAGCAATAAGAGGGAATGGATATTGTTTCGTCCACAAAGGTGGGACATTCCCTACCGAAAACCATCATGCTTGTTGTGCGAAGCTCCGGTTTCTGAGAAGCATATACCCAAACCTGCCCCAAATGGGACAAAATTTGTACCACAGCATGTTGATGCCGCTCCATGATAGCATGCCAAGTTTCATGAATTTCAGACGAGTTTCGGATTTACTAGAAATAAAAACCATGCATCTCAATGTTTTGCCGGCAATCAACGGTGCCCCGATGTTTGAAATTCATTCCCATTTCTTGCATGGGATCAAAGCATGCACCCAAGGACACAAATTTGATTTTTCAACCAATTCATATGCACTGGAGCATGTGCATGTAGTTCAAATTTCAATATGCACATAAATGCATTGAAAACCTAGTTAATGCATAAAAATGTCCAAATGAACCCCAAAAAATCACAAAATTTCACACAACACTCCTGTTGTTCTATGTTGACATGAGAAAAAAATTTGAAAGCAGTAAGAGGCAATGGATATCGTTTCGTCCACAAAGGTGGGACATTCCCTACCGAAAACGATCATGCTTGTTGTGAGAAGCTCTGATTTGTGAGAAGCATATACCCAAACCTGCCCCAAGTGGGACAAAATTTGTACGATGACATGTTGATGCTGCTCCATGATATCATGCCAAGTTTTATGAATTTCAGACGAGTTTTAGATTTACTATAATTTCAAAACCATGTATCTCAATGTTTTGCTGGCAATCAACGGTGCCCCGGTGTTTGAAATTCATTCCCACTTCTTGCATGGGACCTAAGCATGCACCCAAGGACACATATTTGATTTTTCAACCAATTTATATGTACTAGAGCATGTGCATGTAGGTCAAATTTGAATTATGCACATAAAATGCATTGAAAACTCAGTTAATGCATAAAAATGTCCAAACGAAGCCCGAAAAGTCACAAAAATTACACAACACTCCTATTGTTCTATGTTGACACGAGAAAGAAATTTGAAAGCAATAAGAGGCAATGGATATCGTTTCGTCCACGAAGGTGGGACGTTCCATACCGAAAACAATCATGCTTATTGTGAGAAGCTCCAGTTTGTGAGAAGCATATACCCAAACCTGCCCCAAATGGGACAAAATTTGTACCACGGCATGTTGATGCCGCTCCATGATTGCATGCCAAGTTTCACGAATTTCAGACGAGTGTTGGATTTACTAGAATTTAAAAACCATGCATCTCAATATTTTACCAGCAATCAACGGTGCCCCAGTGTTTGAAATCCATTCCCATTTCTTGATGGGACCTAAGCATGCACCCAAGGACACAAATTTGAGTTTTCAACCAATTTATATGCACTTGAGCATGTGCATGTAGTTCAAATTTGAATTATGCACATAAAATGCATTGAAAACTCAGTTAATGCATAAAAATGTCCAAAGGAACCCTGAAAAATCACAAAAAATCACACAACACTCCTGTTGTTCTATGTTGACACGAGAAAAAAATTTGAAAGCAATAAGAGGCAATGGATATCATTTTTTCCACAAAGGTGGGATGTTCCCTACCGAAAACCATCATGCTTGTTGTGAGAAGCATATACCCAAACCTGCCCCTAATGGGACAAAATTTGTACCACGGTATGTTGATGCCGCTCCATGATAGCATGCCAAGTTTCATGAATTTTAGACGAGTTTTGGATTTACTAGAATTTAAAAACCATGCATCTCAATGTTTTGCCGGCAATCAACGGTGCCCCGAAGTTTGAAATTTAGTCTCATTTCTTGCAAGTGACGACGAATATGTCCAAATATTGGTGGGCTGGATCTCTTGACAGAAAAGGAATGCATTGGCAATCGTGGGATAAGATGTGCATTGCGAAGTCACAAGGAGGGATGGGATTCCGAGACTTGGAAATTTTCAATGATGCGATGTTGGCAAAGCAAGCATGGAGGATTCTTGAGAATCCAAACAGCTTGTGTGCACGAGTGCTTAAAGCACGCTATTTCCCTCATGAGGATTTCCTAACGGCGGGATGCCCCGCGAGTGCATCCAAGACATGGAAAGCAATCATCATAGGGAGAGAGATGTTGAAGAAGGGACTCATTCGGCGAATTGGTAATGGAGAGACCACCGAAGTGTGGCATGATCGATGGATAGATGGAACTATATCTATGAAACCGTTGGGAGCCCTCAAGCAAAACTCAGTCATGTTAGTGTTGGACTTGATTGGCCCAGTGTCAAATCAGTGGGATAAGGAGCTCGTTCAGAGCATTTTCTATGCCCCAGATGCGGCAGCTATTCTTGCCATGGCAAGACCGCGTGTGGCAGGCGCGGATGTGTGGGCATGGTCACAGGAAAATTCTGGTATCTTCACGATCCGGTCGGCATACAGACACGAGGTGCAATCTAGGCTACGGGTGGCTGAGATAGTTGGTTCATCTTCCGGTGAATCGATCGTGTGGAAGGCATTATGGAAGATCAATGTGCTTCCAAAGATCCGGGTGTTTTGGTGGCGCGTGCTAAAGGAGTTCTTGCCTTCCTTTGGTGAGCTCAAGAGGAGACACATCAAGCAGCTACCGCATTGCCCGATGTGTGGACATGACAATGAAATGATGTTTCACTCGCTTATGGAGTGTGACCACGCAAAACGTTTTTGGGAAGCAGCTGAGCGCTTCTTTGGTATTGATATACCACGGTTACACCCATTGTCATGGTCTCGAGATCTGTTAGATCAACGTTTGTTCAAGAAGGAGGTGGCGGCTATTATGATCACTGTGATGTGGGCTGTGTGGCACTCCAGGAACAGTTATACTCATGCTGAGTTAGTATACCACCCGGTCAAATCAATGGTGATTATAGAAGAGATTATCAGGGTACTGGAAATCCCTGAGAGGAGGAAGGCCCAAGTTACTACTCCCCGGAGGTGGCTACCACCTGAGGATGGGTGGATAAAGGTCAACACCGATGGAGCTACGGACGCGGGTCTAATATGTGGCGGGGCAGGCTTCATTGCTAGAGATCATCATGGAGCACTCGTTAGAGTGGGAGGATCACGATATGATGGAGTTACTGATCCCTTATCCATTGAACTACTTGCATGCAGAGACGCGATCCTAATGGCACGAGACATGGGCTTGCAGCAGGTGGTGTTGGAGACAGATTGTTAGGAGATCCAGCAACTCTGGGAAGCACCTCAGAGGTCGACGTGTTTTCACCTCATCATGGAGATGAAGGAGATGTCTACTTTCTTCTAGGGATTTAGGCTACGGTTTATGTGTCGCCAGACTAACATGGCGGCACATCGTCTAGCTAGGCATTCGATAAAACTTTCTGTTGTTATGCAATTTTTTGGTACAATCCCTGGGTGGCTGACTGATTGTTTGCAGTCAGACATGCTAGCGCCTAATGAATAAAGAGTCGGAAGGCATTTTAGCTTCAAAAAAAGTCCCATTTCTTGCATGGGACCTAAGCATGCACCCAAGGACACATATTTGATTTTTCAACCAATTTATATGCACTGGAGCATGTGCATGTAGATCAAATTTCAATTATGCACATAAATGCATTGAAAACTCAGTTAATGCATAAAAATGTCCAAACGAACCCCGAAAAATCACAAAAATCATACAACACTCCTTTTGTTCTATGTTGACACAAGAAAAAAAATTTGAAAGCAGTCAGAGGCAATGGATATCGTTTCGTCCACAAAGGTGGGACGTTCCCTACCAGAAACCATCATGCTTGTTGTGAGAAGCTCCCGTTTGTGAGAAGCATATACCCAAACCTGCCCCAAATGGGACAAAATTTGTACCACGCCATGTTGATGCCGCTCCATGATAGCATGCCAAGTTTCATGGATTTCAGACGAGTTTTGCATTTACTAGAATTTAAAAACCAAGCATCTCAATGTTTTGCTGGCAATCAACGATGCCCTGATGTTTGAAATTTATTCCCAATTCTTGCATGAGACCTAAGCATGCACCCAAGGACACATATTTGATTTTTTAACCAATTTATATGCACTGGAGCATGTGCATGTAGTTCAAATTCGAATTATGCACATAAAATGCATTGAAAACTGAGTTAATGCATAAAATGTCCAAACGAACCCCAAAAAATTACAAAAAATCACACAACACTCCTGTTGTTCTATGTTGACACAAGAAAGAAATTTGAAAGCAATAAGAGGCAATGGATATCGTTTCGTCCACAAAGGTGGGACGTTCCCTACCGAAAACCATCATGCTTGTTGTGAGAAGCTCCGGTTTGTGAGAAGCATATACCCAAACCTGCCCCAAATGGGACAAAATTTGTACCACAGCATGTTGATGCTGCTCCATGATAGCATGCCAAGTATCATGAATTCCAGACGAGTTTTGGCTTTAATAGAATTTAAAAACTAGGCATCTCAATGTTTTGTCGGCAATCAACGGTGCCCTGGTGTTTGAAATTCATTCCAATTTCTTACGTGGGACCTAAGCATGCACCCAAGGACACATATTTGATTTTTCAACCAATTTATATGCACTGGAGCATGTGCACGTAGTTCAAATTTGAATTGTTCACCTGAAATGGCTAGGAAACCAATTTAATGTATAAAATGTTCAAATGAACCCTGAATAATTCCAATTCTTTTACGACACACATATAGTTGCATGTTCACTCCAGATAAAAGGTCTAGAAATTCAAACACCGTCCATTGCCGTTGTGACCCCATTATGTAATTCAAATCAAGATGTAAAATCAAGTAGATCGCACACAGTTTATTATCAGCAACCGTGTGAGATTTAGTACAAAATATCTTGGAGCACCATCGGTGTATAGTACGGCCATGGCTTACGCGAGAAGGTGCGTCGGCTACAGTCTACAACCGGCGTCTCAAGTGCACTAGCTCGCTCCCCAAATATCATTTCACTGTTCAATCGTCGCTAGTGAAAGATGGGCACGTGGACCCACGTCCCGAGGGCTACTTCGGTGGCCCACTCCGGTGAGAGCGCGGCCACAGCCGCCATGCGCGTGCTAACAAGGTGCATGAGCACGGCCGCAATTTGCGACCGGGCGGCAAAGGCATCCCAAACGGCCGTTGTTGCTTCTCAGGTGGATGACCACTATAACCATCAAAATTTGAACCAAAACTATTAACGTTCGAACTCATCACACACGGGTTAAGCTATCTGAATTGTTTGTGATGTCCACATATCGTACACAGTTATGAATAAGGGACCATGTCTGATGACACTTTGCGCGCCAGTTTTTTGGCTGAAGCGATTCCAAATTTTCGGCTTCCGCAGAAATATCTACCTCTCCACCCCTCCGCCTTACCAAAAGCCACATTAACCCTCTTTCCGCCTTCCTTTCC
The DNA here is from genome assembly GCF_018294505.1 of Triticum aestivum. Taxonomy (NCBI): domain Eukaryota; kingdom Viridiplantae; phylum Streptophyta; class Magnoliopsida; order Poales; family Poaceae; genus Triticum; species Triticum aestivum. The sequence continues at coordinate 268,371,543 of NC_057794.1, forward strand.
AAGTTGAAACCATCACTCCTTTCTTGCAGCGCCGCCGCCTTCTCGCCGGCGACCCTCCTTCACGCTGCTCAGCCTCCTTTATCCAGGCAGGTAATCCACACCCGACCCCCATCCTCCTACTCCTTCCACATCCCACATGCCCCGACCGCCGTCTGCTACCTCTTGAGCTTGCGTTGGATTTCCCCGAAGAGGAAGGGATGATGCAGCAGAGTAACGTAAGTATTTCCCTCAGTTTTTGAGAACCAAGGTATCAATCCAGTAGGAGGCCACGCTCAAGTCCCTCGTACCTGCACAAAACGATAGCTACTCGCAACCAACGCGATTAGGGGTTGTCAATCCCTTCACGGTCACTTACGAGAGTGAGATCTGATAAATATAATATTTTTGGTATTTTTGGTATAAAGATGCAAAGTGAAAAGTAAAAGGCAAAGTAAAAAAGCAAAGCAAGATTAAAGTTATGGAGATTAATATGATGAGAATAGACCCGGGGGCCATAGGTTTCACTAGTGGCTTATCTCAAGAGCATAAGTATTCTATGGTGGGTGAACAAATTACTGTTGAGCAATTGATAGAATTGAGCATAGTTATGAGAATATCTAGGCATAATCATGTATGTAGGCATCATGTCCGTGACAAGTAGACCGAAACGATTCTGCATCTACTACTATTACTCCACTCATCGACCGCTATCCAGCATGCATCTAGAGTATTAAGTTCAAAATAGAGTAACGCCTTAAGCAAGATGACATGATGTAGAGAGATAAATTCATGCAATATGAAATAAACCCCATCTTGTTATCCTCGATGGCAACGATGCAATACGTGCCTTGCTGCCCCTTCTGTCACTAGGAAAGGACACCGCAAGATCGAACCCAAAGCTAAGCACTTCTCCCATGGAAAGAACTACCAATCTAGTTGGCCAAACCAAACGGATAATTTGAAGAGACATGCAAAGATAACCAATCATGCATAAAAGAATTCAGAGAAGATTCACATATTATTCATAGATAGACTTGATCATAAACCCACAATTTATCGGTCTCAACAAACACACCGTAAAAAGAAGATTACATCGAATAGATCTCCATGAGAGAGGGGGGGAACTTTGTATTGAGATCCAAAAAGAGAGAAGAAGCCATCTAGCTACTAACTATGGACCCGAAGGTCTGAGTAAACTACTCACACTTCATCGGAGAGGCTATGATGATGTAGAAGCCCTCCGTGATGACGGCCCTCTTCCGGCGGAGCTCCGGAACAGGCCCCAAGATGGGATCTCATGGATACAGAAAGTTGCGGCGGTGGAATTAGGTTTTTGGCTCCAGTTCTTATCGTTTGGGGTACGTAGGTATATATAGGAGGAAGAAGTACGTCGGTGGAGCTCCGAGGGGCCCACGAGGCAGCGGGGGCGCCCCCTAGGGGGGGCGCGCCCCCACCCTCGTGACCGCCTCTCTGATGCCTTGGCATAGGGTCCAAGTCTCCTGGATCATGTTCGGTGAGAAAATCACGTTCCCGAAGGTTTCATTCCGTTTGGACTCTGTTTGATATTCCGTTTCTTTGAAACACTGAAATAGGCAAAAAACAACAATTCTGGGCTGGGCATCCGGTTAATAGGTTAGTCCCAAAAACAATATAAAAGTGGAAAATAAAGCCCAATATAGTCCAAAACAGTAGATAATATAGCATGGAACAATCAAAAATTATAGATACGTTGGAGACATATCAGGCATCCCCAAGTTTAATTCCTGCTCATCCTCGAGTAGGTAAATGATAAAAAGAGAATTGTTGATGTGGAGTGCTACTTGGCATAATTTCAATGCAAATCCTCTTAATGTGATATGAATATTTAGATTATAAAGATTCAAGAAAAAGTTTATATTGACATAAAAATAATAATACTTCAAGCATATTAACAAAGCAATTATGTATTCTCAAAATAACATGGCTAAAGAAAGTTATCCCTACAAAATCATATAGTTTGGCTATGCTCTATCTTCACCACACAAAGTATTTAAATCATGCACAACCCCGATGACAAGCCAAGCAATTGTTTCATACTCTAACTTTTTCAAAACTTTTTCAATCTTCTCGCAATACATGAGCGTGAGCCATGGATATAGCACTATATGTGGAATAGAATGGTGGTTGTGGAGTAAACAAAAAGAGGGGAAGATAGTCTCACATCAACTAGGCGTATCAACGGGCTATGGAGATGCCCATCAATAGATATCAATGTGAGTGAGTAGGGATTTTCATGCAATGGATGCACTAGAGCTATAAGTATATGAAAGCTCAAAAAGAAAATAGTGGGTGTGCATCCAACTTGCTTGCTCATGAAGACCTAGGGAAATTTGAGGAAGCCCATCATTGGAATATACAAGCCAAGTTCTATAATGAAATATTCCCACAAGTATATGAAAGTGATAACATGAGAGACTCTCTACTATGAAGATCATGGTGTTACTTTGAAGCACAAGTGTGGTAAAAGGATAGTAACATTGTCCCTTCTCTCTTTTTCTCTCATTTTTTATTTTTTTATTTGGGCCTTCTCTTTTTTTATGGCCTCTTTTTTTATTTGGGCTTCTTTGGCCTCTTTTATTTATTTTTCGTCCGGAGTCTCATCCCGACTTGTGGGGGAATCATAATCTCCATCATCCTTTCCTCACTGGGACAATGCTCTAATAATGATGATCATCACACTTTTATTTTTCTTACAACTCAACAATTACAACTCGATACTTAGAACAAAATATGACTCTATATGAATGCCTCCAGCGGTGTACCGGGATATGCAATGAATCAAGAGTGACATGTATGAAAAAATTATGAACGGTGGCTTTGCCACAAATATGATGTCAACTAGATGATCATGCTAGCAATATGACAATGATGGAGTGTGTCATAATAAACAGAATGGTGGAAAGTTTCATGGCAATATATCTCGGAATGGCTATGGAAATGCCATAATAGGTAGGTATGGTGGCTGTTTTGAGGAAGGTATATGGTGGGTGTATGATACCGGTGAAAGGTGCGCGGTATTAGAGAGGCTAGCAAAGGTGGAAGGGTGAGAGTGCGTATAATCCATGGACTCAACATTAGTCATAAAGAACTCATATACTTATTGAAAAAATCTAGAAGTTATCAAAGCAAAGTATTACGCGCATGCTCCTAGGGGGATAGATTGGTAGGAAAATACCATCGCTCGTCCCCGACCACCACTCATAAGGAAGACAATCAATAAATAAATCATGCTCCGACTTCATCACATAACGGTTCACCATACGTGCATGCTACGGGAATCACAAGCTTCAACACAAGTATTTCTAAAATTTACAACTACTCAACTAGCATGACTTTAATATTATCACTTCCATATCTCAAAACAATTAGCATGCCTCAATCTTTTCTTAGTATTCAACACACTCAAAAGAAAGTTTCACAAATGTTGAATACCAAGCATATTATTATTAAGCAAATTACCATGCTATTAAGAGACTCTCAAAATAATTTAAGTAAAGCATGAGAGATCAATAGTTTCTCTAAAATAAATCCACCACCGTGCTCTAAAAGATCTAAGTGAAGGACATAGAGCAAAATTATAACGCTCAAAAGATATAAGTGAGGCACATAGGGTAAAACTACTTAGCTCAAAACATATAAGTGAAGCACATAGAGCAAAACTACTTAGCTCAATAAGATATAAGTGAAGAACATAGAGAAAAACTATAATGCTAAAAATATATAAGTGAAGCACATAGAGCAAAACTATAACGCTCAAAAGATATAAGTGAAGTACATAGAGCAAAACTACTTAGCTCAAAACATATAAGTGAAGCACATAGAGTATTCTATCAAATTCTAATTCAAGTATGGCTCTCTAAAAAATTGTGTACAGCAAGGATGATTGTGGCACACTAACAAACAAAGACACAAACAATACAAGACGCTCCAAGTAAAACACATATCATGTGGTGAATAAAAATGTAGCTCCAAGTAAAGTTACCGATAGAAGTAGACGAAAGAGGGGATGCCTTCTGGGGCATCCCCAAGCTTTGGCTTTTAGGTGTCCTTAGATTATCTTGGGGGTGCCATGGGCATCCCCAATCTTAGGCTCTTGCCACTCCTTGTTCCATAATCCATCAAATCTTACCCAAAACTTGAAAACTTCACAACACAAAACTTAAGGTAGAAAACTCGTGAGCTCTGTTAGCGAAAGAAAACAAAAGACCACTTCAAGGTACTGTAATGAACTCATTATTTATTTATATTGGTGTTAAACCTACTGTATTCCAACTTCTCTATGGATTATACACTATTTACTAGCCATAGATTCATCAAAATAAGCAAACAACACACGAAAAACAGAATCTGTCAAAAACAGAACAGTCTGTAGTGATCTGTAGCTAGCGCAAGATCTGGAACCCGAAAAATTCTAAAATAAATTGCTGGACGTGAGGAATTTATATATTAATCATCTGCAAAAATAATTAACTAAATATCACTCTCCAAATAAAAATGAAAGCAGTTCTCGTGAGCGCTAAAGTTTCTCTTTTTTACAGCAAGTTCAACAAGACTTTCCCCAAGTCTTCCCAACGGTTCTACTTGGTACAAACACTAATTAAACAGAAAAAACACAACCAAAACAGAGGCTAAATAATTTATTTATTACTAAACAGGAGCAAACATCAAGGAATAAAAATAAAATTGGGTTGCCTCCCAACAAGCGCTATCGTTTAACGCCCCTAGCTAGGCATAAAAGCGAGGATAGATCTAGGTATTGCCATCTTTGGTAGGCAATTCTTCGATGAAGCATCTATTTCCCTTAGGAATTTCTTTCTTTCTAGTGATTATCAAACTTTTAGGCACAAGATCGAAAAATTCATTCGTAGCCATTGGTTCCTTAATGATAGCAAAAATATTGGGATGGATACTTATAGATTTAAGATCCGCAGTTTCCTTACTAGATGATTCACCCTTATTTTTAGGAACATACATAAGCTTGGCAATTTTAGTAGGAGGACTTGGAGTATTCCTTACGTAAGAAAAAGCGGTTCCCAAGTTTGTAATGATACACTCAAGTTTATCAATTCTAGTAGAATCCAAGTTTATCTTCTCATTAACTATGGGTTCCTTTTCCTTAATATTTTTCAAAGTCATTCATACCTTAGATCCATATTGAGTAATTTGATAGTGGATATTTTTATCTAGATTTTCAATTAATTCAATAGTAGCAACTTTATTTTCAATAATTCCAAGTCTTTGCATAACATGCTCCAAAGTTAACATGGTTCCATTAACCAAAAGAGGTGGTGAGCCAAATAAATCTAACATAGCATTATAAGAATCAAAAGTATGGCTACCCAAGAAGTTCCCTCCGGTAATGGTATCGAGGATAAATCTATACCAAGGATTAACACCTACATAAAAATTGTGGAGAAGAACTGAAGTAGATTGCTTCCTGGTAGATCTATTTTGAGCAGTGCAAATTCTATACCAAGCATCTTTTAGATTTTCTCCCTCCCTTTGTTTAAAATTTAGAACTTCATTCTCGGGAGGCAACGGAGAAGATATGAGACTAGACATGACGACAAGCAAACAAACTAGCACACGAGCAAACAAGAGCAAGTGGAAAAGAGGCAAATAGAGGAAGAGAGGGAGGATAGAGAGAGAGAGAGAGAGAGGGCGAATAAAACGGCAAGGGTGAATTGGGGGGAAGAGGAAAATGAGAGGCAAATGGAAAATAATGTAATGCGAGAGATAGGGATTGTGATGGGTACTTGGTATGTTGACTTTTAGCGTAGACTCCCCGGCAACGGCGCCAGTAATCCTTCTTGCTACCTCTTGAGCTTGCGTTGGATTTCCCCGAAGAGGAAGGGATGATGCAACAGAGTAGCGTAAGTATTTCCCTCAGTTTTTGAGAACCAAGGTATCAATCCAGTAGGAGGCCATGCTCAAGTCCCTCGTACCTGCACAAAACGATAGCTACTCGCAACCAACGCGATTAGGGGTTGTCAATCCCTTCACGGTCACTTACGAGAGTGAGATCTGATAGATATAATATTTTTGGTATTTTTGGTATAAAGATGCAAAGTGAAAAGTAAAAGGCAAAGTAAAAAAGCAAAGCAAGATTAAAGTGATGGATATTAATATGATGAGAATAGACCCGGGGGCCATAGGTTTCACTAGTGGCTTCTCTCAAGAGCATAAGTATTCTACGATGGGTGAACAAATTACTGTTGAGAAATTGACAGAATTGAGCATAGTTAGGAGAATATCTAGGCATAATCATGTATGTAGGCATCACGTCCGTGACAAGTAGACCGAAACGATTCTGCATCTACTACTATTACTCCACTCATCGACCGCTATCTAGCATGTATCTAGAGTATTAAGTTAAAAACAGAGTAACGCCTTAAGCAAGATGACATGATGTAGAGAGATAAATTCATGCAATATGAAATAAACCCCATCTTGTTATCCTCGATGGCAACGATTCAATACGTGCCTTGCTACCCCTTCTGTCACTGGGAAAGGACACCGCAAGATCGAATCCAAAGCTAAGCACTTCTCCCATGGCAAGAACTAGCAATCTAGTTGGCCAAACCAAACGGATAATTCGAAGAGACTTGCAAAGATAACCAATCATGCATAAAAGAATTCAGAGAAGATTCAAATATTATTCATAGATAGACTTGATCATAAACCCACAATTCATCGGTCTCAACAAACACACCGCAAAAATAAGATTACATCGAATAGATTTCCACGAGAGAGGGAGAGAAGAAGCCATCTAGCTACTAACTATGGACCCCGAAGGTCTGAGGTAAACTACTCACACTTCATCGGAGAGGCTATGATGATGTTGAAGCCCTCCGTGATGACGGCCCTCTTCTGGCGGAGCTCCGGAACAGGCCCCAAGATGGGATCTCGTGGATACAGAAAGTTGCGGCGGTGGAATTAGGTTTTTGGCTCCTATTCTGATCGTTTGGGGGTACGTAGGTATATATAGGAGGAAGAAGTACGCAGGTGGAGCTCCAAGGGGCTGACGAGGTAGGGTGCACGCCCTAGGGGGGGGCGCCCCCCACCCTCGTGACCGCCTCTCTGATGCCTTGGCATAGGGTCCAAGTCTCCTGGATCACGTTCGGTGAGAAAATCACGTTCCCGAAGGTTTCATTCCGTTTGGACTCCGTTTGATATTTCGTTTCTTCGAAACACTGAAATAGGCAAAAAACAACAATTCTGGGCTGGGCCTCCGGTTAATAGGTTAGTCCCAAAAATAATATAAAAGTGGAAAATAAAGCCCAATATAGTCCAAAACAGTAGATAATATAGCATGGAGCAATCAAAAATTATAGATACGTTGGAGACGTATCACCGGCTCAATCGCGACACCTTCCACCCAAATCACCGGCCCCTCCACCAAATAAGCGCCGGCCTAAGCCATGGTGCACATAGTATAGCCAGTACCTCAAGGAGCATTTGGCAGCGGAGAAGAAAATCACGGCCGCACACGCGGATGAGGTCGCGATGGCTGCCATTCGTGCCGACCCCCAGATCTTGGAGGAGCACCTTTCCAATTGCTAGCTACACCCGTTAAGCATGCTCGGTTTACCCGTTGCGTGTGCTACTCCTACCTTTCCTTCACAAAATCTAGTGAATTGTGCTATCTAATTTCACCATGCAATCTGTTGCTCTAGTGTATATGTTCTATATGTCGCGCAGTGTGGTGCTCACTTATTCACTGTTTTGTTAATTAGTTGTCGTCTTCAGTTAACTGTTTGGTTCAATTATGCAAATGTGATGTTCAATTCTTCAGGCTGCAATTTTGTATTGTCTCCCATATGAGAAATAAATCGAATTTATCTTTACAAAATTGTGGGTGCATTCTACTATTGTATACCATGTGAGGAATAAATTGAATATGGATGTAGTAAATACATGAGAAACAAATACAATTGCTACAATTGGTTGTAGTTAACTGTTTGGTTAACTCTCTGATCTTCTATTAGGAGTATTATATCGTGCAATGTGGTGCTCAGTTAATGTTTGGTTGATTTGTTGTGGTGTTTAATTAACTGCTTGGTTCAATGTTATATTGTGCAATGTGGTGCTCAATTAATGTTTGGTTCATTTGTTGTGGTGTTTAGTTGACTTCTTGGTTCAATTCTGCAATGTGATGTCCAATTGTCGTGGGTAGAATTTTGTATTGTTGTGCATGTGAGGAATAAATCGAATTTGGCTGCACTTAATACATGATAAACATATACAAGTGCTATATTTCCTAGTTCTTAATCATGCTTGGTTTGGGTAAATGGGTTTTCCGTGTGTCTTTAATTAATCTGATGAATCTGCAATGTGCTTATTTTTCATCAACATATTTTACTGATAGCATGCGAACTCTTACTTAACCTGATGACTAACTACCTTATATATGTTGAAGGGAAACAATGGGAAGCACCGAGGTTTACAATCGAGGTTAGCACGTGCATGGTCCGTTGTCTAAGAGGTTTTGACCCAATGTTCGACCCTTTTTGCATATGGGGAAATGAGTTGTCCATGAATATCAATCAAATCAAGAAACTCAGAAAGATTGTTAGGATAAATAAATTAGCGACAAAAAACAACAAGATCTTTGTCTGCACAATGAAGAAGACATCAGTTCACTACAAGATGGTACTAACTATTATACCTTGCCTTTTTTATTCCTTTGCCCCATTTCCAATATAGAGAAGATATTTATGCACATCCTTGTTTTCAGGCCTTTCCAAAGCAGTTCTCTGATGATGACCTCTCAAACCACCTCTATGGTCAGGAGGCGAGGAAGGCTTTCATACAACACCCACGGTTCAATATTGAAGTGTTCCTGAAGAGGTCGAAGGACGAATGATCAATCATCCACAGGCACTGGCCTAAAGTTGCAAAGACCTTCAACATGAATGAAGGCTCAATATTCGCCTTCCGCTTCAGCAGTTTTCCAGATGAGATGCATCTGTTTATATACCATCTATGATGCTAATTTCGAAAGGTTCTACATGTTGCATGTGGAACTTGGTGCTAGTGCAGTTGTGTAATGGGATAGCTGAGTGCTGAAGCTATATTATGTTGTACTCTGATGTATTTCTATTATGAAATTCTGCTTCATTAATATGGAAGTGAAATATATTGTGTGCTTAATATGAATGTCAATTAGATTAATAAATGGATTATTAATAATAGGGAAATTAGCCTGCTAATGGCGAATTAGCCTGCTAATTGGATTTTGATATTGCAAACGGTTGTTGAAAAAATTCCGTGGGTGATAACCTCAGGCAATGCACACAGTTTCTAGGAATAAGCCATGTTGGATCAATGAACAATCACACACGACTTTCTCTTGAAAACTGTTTGCATTAGGCCACCTTGTGCAAACGTTTAGCACATAAAAACTGTGTGTCATGGACAGCCTTTGCCACACAGTTTCTTCTACGGACCATGTGTGCTACATTCAATAACGCAAACGATTTAATAGGAAATAATTTGTGTGATGTACCTATGAACAGAAACGTTTTCCTTGGAGCGACTATGTGGGATGTGCATATGAACAGAAACATTTAGGGAGGACTGACTGTGTGGGGTGTACTTGCGACCGGAAACAATTTCATTGTATAATTGTATTTTTTTAGCTCTACTGTACGTATTTCGTATTTGAGTGCTCGCCGGTCGCACACGACCTCATTTTGCCGAACGTGTGTGCCAGGAGGGCAAATCCCCGACGGTTTCTGGGTCATGTGGGAAGGACCCCCCTATCGCCCACACTCACTTGGCGACGGTTCCAGATGCCGTCGCAGAAAGGGGTTTTAAACTGTTTGTTTAGGATCGACGCGCACGAGTGAAATATGTACCTAAAAGCACCAAGTTAATATTAGAAGTTAAATAGCAATTTCACAATGATGTAGTACAACACTCTTTTATAATACTCTCTCCGTTCCTAAATATTTGTCTTTCTAGCGATTCCAACAAGTGACTACATACGGAGCAAAATGAGTGAATCTACACTCTAAAATATGTCTATATACATCTGTATGTGGTAGTCCATTTGAAATTTCTAAAAAGACAAATATTTAGGAACGAAGGAAGTATCTTATAACATCCAATATACTCGCATATTAGATGAATTAACATCTTATATTATGAGCCGGAAGGAGTTTAGTGCATTCTTACAAATTATAGGTTGATTAACTGCCGTTGTATCCATGGGTTACAGTTAGTTTGAGCTAGTTTGGGCTCAAATAGCCCTAAAGTATATCTAAACATGAGGGCTAGTTTGAGCTAGTTGCATCTATAACCCACCCAAAAAACTATCCAACCCAAGAAGTGCTAATTGGAGCTAGTTCTCCTAGTGCATTTATCAAATTTAACCCTGTCTTCCAAAAAAGTCTTTGGATGGAGTTAGTTCAGGGTTAGTCATGAGCTAGAAACTAACTCTAACCTCTAGCTAAGTTGAGTATCCAAACAGGGTTGTGTTGTTGTTGTTGTTGTTGCGGCTCTTCTACGTATATCTAGACATCATTAGAACATTAATGTAACACTCTTCCTTGTTGCTATGTAGCCTAGGATTGCATATTTAGACATTAAGTACAGTGCATGTTGCTATGTAGCCTCAGATATATTACATATGGCCCTAGTTAACCTATAGATAAATGGGTTGCAGATATTTCAGTTAAAAGTCCAATTCACCGATTAGTCCCTTATCAGCCCCCGACCTATATGGTACCAGCTACCGATATCCTGAATTGTGAGTAGATATAAGCCATGGGATGAAACTAACCTCAATGGAAAACAATAGTCGTCCCAAAATTGTCCTATGTTGGTACATCAAGAAGCATGTTAAGCACAACAGGCTAAACATCAACCAAAATTATCCATGGAAGACAAAATAATCTCCAAAAGATAGCTTCAATGTGCAGGTTTAAGCATGCTAGTAAAGCAAAACAAGTGGAAAGGTGTGTTAACTGCAACAAGCCTAACATTTAACAACAAGCAAACATAGTCATTCAAACTGATATTGTGCCGGTCTAAGTACACGTATTGTTAAATAAAAATGGAAAGGCATGTTAACTACAAGATGCAGCAACCAAATGTAGTCATTCATAGTGGTATTGTTGAAACTGGTACTGATGAAATTGAACTGCACATTTCATACTTGCACATATAGAACATCACGTTGTGAATAACTGGAATAAACAAGGCATACTATGAACAACCAAAGATAGCATTTGAAACTGGACATATGGTAACTACAAACAACCGAACAATCAAAAAACTTTAAAAGATGCATATGCTAGCTATAACAGGCTTAATAGCAAGCAAATATATGCATTCCTATTAGTATGTTTAAAACTAGATTGATGAAATGTACTGCACAATAAATAATTGCACATATAGAGCATCACATTGTGAACAACTGAAATAAACAAGGCATACTGCAAACAACCAGATATAGCAATTAAAACTAGACATATTCTCACTACACTACAAAAGGGACTCGACAAAACAAATCATGGGTTTCCCCCTGTGAAGAGGCACAACAAAACAAATCATGGGTTTCCTCACTTGTCACCGATGGGCTCGTTCCCATGGGAAGAGCACGGATCCTGGATGCGCTCCATGTCGCCGCAGATGGGCTCCTTCCCCTTGGAAGAGCATGACTGTAGGGTGCCTCCCTGCTGTCGCAGACGGGCACTTTCCCCTTGGAAGAGAAGATGGGCTCTTTCCCCTTGGAAGAGCCTGAGAGGGTGCCCTCCTCGTGGTCGCCATCGATGATGTCTGAATTGGAAGGTGTGGATCCCAAGCTAGCGTCGCAGAACGTGTCCTTCAGAAATGACAAAAGGGGCTCGATGGCGATGTAGGATGGAAGATTGTTGACAGCGAGCCAGAGGAGATCAGCGGTGGGGCCATGGATGAGATCGACGGCGGTTGAACCCGAGGGGTTGGGGTGGGCCACTTAACCAGTGACATAGCCCGCCCCAGGCCGTCACTGTCGTTGACCTCGATTTCGTAGCCGGCGGCCGAGACATGCCCGCATACTCTAGCCCGCTGCTTGAGTGCCCGCCGCCAGTAATGGTCGTCAGCTTCCTCGGCAACGTCAGGCGATGAGACCGCGATACACCTCTTTTGGGCCAGTCGCTCCTCAAGCTCCACGAGAAGCGTAGCCTGGCTTAGGTTGCGACGGTCTAGAGTGGGGGATGGGAATGGGGATCTATGGGAAAGGGGGCATTTGGCAGGCATCATCTAAGAAACTCAGTGCGGCCTGGGTATGGAGATTGGTGGGTAAGCTGCAGGGGCAAACCAGCAGATGTTGATAATGGAGGCCTTGCGGTGGCGGCAACAATGGCGGCGGGAACCTTGCTAGGGTTTCAAGCGAGGGAGGGTTGTGTGTGTGCGCGCATGACCGAGGAGGTTTTGGTGTGTGTGTGTGTGGGGGGGGGGTGTTTGAGGAAATGACACGGGTACTGAAAATTTTACTACGCGAGAGTCAAACGCAGGAGTGAAATGCCGGGGCTATTGAAAATTTTGATGATAGTGCATCGCACACGGTCCAAAGATAACAACCGTGTGTTATGAAACAGAAAAACCCTCGAGGTGGGCATATATTTTCTAGGGATGCAGGTGGGATTGGAAACAAGATACATCACACACAGTCCGGAGATAACAACTGTGTGTTATGATACAGAAAAACCCTCGAGGCGGGCAGATATTTTTGAGAGGGGGAGCCTCATGGAGCCCAATGTACTATGCGGATGTGTGTGTGACAGGGGCACCGTCGTGGCACACTGTTAGTTTGAGTGAACCTGTCTATAGGTCATCCGACTTGTCTAATGTTCATAAATTTGGCGAAAAATGATGCGAAAGAGGGTCAGAACACGAACACACTTGTGTGTGGACCAAATTTATGTATGAAAAGGGTGGTTTGATTTTCAAATACCAAATGCAACTTCGATGTGGCACCTATCTCGCAAAGCGCATGGTATTGCTAGCCCCCACCCCCCCTCGTGTCGGCACGAAGGAATCCTAAGCTATGAATGCATGTCCACTCCCCCCAAACGAGGTTCACCTGGCAAAGTGTGAAGTAGCTAGCATCCCTCTCCTCCCTTGTGTCGGCACGAAGGGAATCCTAAGCTATGAATGTATGCCCCCCCCCAACCGAGGTTCACCTAGAAAAGTGTGAAGTAGCTAGCAGCCCCCTCCCTCGTGTCGGCATGAAGGGAATCCTAAGCTATGAATGCATGCCCCCCCAAACCGAGGTTCACCCTAGCAAAGTGCGAAGTAGCTAGCAGCCCCCCTCCCTTGTGTCAGCACGAAGGGAATCCTAAGTTATGAATGCATGCCCCCCAACCGAGGTTCACCTACCAAAGTGCGAAGTAGCTAGCATCCCCCCTCCCTCGTGTCATCACAAAGGGAATCCTTAGCTATGAATGCATGCCCCCCACAACCGAGGTTCACCTAGCAAAGTGCGAAGTAGCTAGCAGCCCCCCTCGGGTCGCTACGAAGGGAATCCTAAGCTATGAATGCATGCCCCCCCCCCAACCAAGATTCACCTAGCAAAGTGCGAAGTAGCAATGCCCCCCACACACACACTTTCAGTCGGCGGGCCAGAGAGGCATATCTCACCAAGATGGATCGTAAAATGGACCAAGAATAATCCACCTTGGTCGTACAAACTCTCTCTTGTTGTTGTTCAAAGTGATGGTTGTCCATGCGACCCTGGAGATGGGCTAGCTCACCAATAATCATGCAAGTAGCTAGTCCTCGAAGACAACCATTGCATGCATGTGGCCCAAACATATGTATGGAGAGGTGTGTTTTTTAGTAACAAGGGAACAACTTTGATGTGCACCATGATTTCAAACTAGAAATCCCCACACTGAGTGAGGGTTAGGTTGACGATGCATATGTATGTTACACCACACTTCTAGCCAACGACAGGGATTCATGCTTGCATGCGTGCATAGTATATGCACCCAAACTTAAGCTCTGAATCTCACCATGACCTATACTACGATAACACAAACCAAATGAAGAATCCGCCATGGTAACCTATCTTGTTGTTGGTCAAGGTGATCATGGATGTCTATGCGGGCCCACAAATATATAGGCTTGTCGCCGATAACCACGTGAGGGAGTGTACCGTTCAAAGGCAACCACTACATGCATATGTATGGAGGTGATGCATGCATGCATGTTTGAATACCATTTCACAACATTGATGTGGCGCGTGCGTCAAAAATCATACACTAGCTCCCCACACCGAGCGAGATCGGTTCATGACATGTCGTTGTACTAGCCACTTTGACTCGATGGGAGGGATTCATGCGTACACATGCATGTGTGTGGGCTCAAACTGTATCATGCATGTCATCCCAGAGCATGACCTATATATATACCATATTACAAGAAAAAATAATAATCCCCTCCTAAGTCAAATTAACCTCTCTTGTTGTCAGGAAAAAAGTAGTGATGGACCAAGCGGGCCCACAGATGAAAAGCATCGATATCGCTAATAACCGCTTAAGTGGGTGCGAGAGGACAACCACCACCGCTTTGCATGTGGGCCAAACATTTATATGTTGAATACCCAAAATGCACAACTTTGATGTGCCACATGCCTCAAAAACCATAAACCATGCACCCACACAGAGCGAGGTTCATGAAGCATACTACATATGATGGTCCCCTTGCCTCCTCTTCATCGCATACTATATGCTCCTGCCATAATATGTACAACCCAAAAGAATCCTCATCGATGGTAAAATTAATTAACCTCTCCCGATGTAGGTCAAAGTGATGCATGCATGCATCGACAATGGCCTCGTGGGCCCATAGATGGAAGTGTCACACATGAGTGTCCTAGCTAGGATAACCATCGTGTGCATGCATATGGCCCAATGAGGTGTTGTGTGATGTTTGAATAGCCAATTTCACAATTTTTATGTGGCACGTGCCTCGGAAACCAAAAAGTCCCGACACTGAGTGAGGTGTACTTGTTCACAGACGCGTACATATAATATATATGCTAGTCCCCTCCCACCTCTTCGATGCGTACTATATACCACCATAACACAAATAAAAAAGATTCTACCTTGCTGGTCAAATTAACCTCACTGCCGGCTGTTCGTCAAAGTGATGGACGACGACCTCGCGGGCCCAAAGAAAGCATCACACGCAAGTATGAGTGTCATGTAGGACAACCATCGACTACATGCGGCCAAACCATGTAGGTATGAAAGTGTTGTGTTATGTTTTAAATAACGATTTCATGACTCTGATGTGGCACCGGCCTGCTTAACAAAACAGCCAACCCACACGGTGGCTCACAACTCGTAGTGTACTGCGAGCCACCCGCCACCCCCAGATGCACACACCCACACACACCGCGAATCCACCACAACTACGATCCATGTGAAATTAGTTATCCCGCGGTGAACATATGTTACCAAAGGAGGGGCGTTTTAATTTCGAAAAAATCACAGAGATCATTAAGACGTTTTAGTACATTAATTGATTGATTTTCTTCGGGTATAATGTGCAAAAATCAAATTTGAGCTACGTGCACACGTGACAGTGCACCTAAATGTATTGCAAAAACACATGTGTTTACTGGGTGCATGTTTACTCCCCGTGCGACAAATTTCAACCATTGAGAATCTTGATTGTTAAATTATAGTACATCCAAAACTTATTTGAAGTTCATGAAACTTATCATGTTGTCATATGGACACCAATACAAAGTGACATTGTACTTTTTTTTGTCAAATTTGAGACCAGTTTTGATGTAATCTTTATCTAATTACAAATGGGAGATTATTAGTAATTCGGAACCAATATCTCAAACGGATTATTTATTCGAACCGTGAGCGTTAGACCAACAATGGATACGTGCCATGCTTCGGTTAAGCAATAAAGCGGCAGCATTAATCTTCCAAATAGAAAAACAATATACGTGCCACTGCGCGACCCGTGTGGCGTGTGAGCAGGCGTGAGTTGACGGGACGCATGCGAGCAGTCCACCGTGCAGGTAGACGGGAAGGCGTGCGTGCAGGTGTGTGAATTGACGGAGGCGTGCTCGCTCCACAGTGTCACCGGGAGGCATGCGAGTAGTTGTGTGAAATTTTGGTAGGCATGCCAGTAGTCCGGTGCGCAGGCTCATCGGGGAGGCGAGCCATCGGTTTGAACGCCGCCCACCTCTCTCCCACAACTCCCACTACTCCATATTAATGGTGCGCCCGAGCGGCCGCACCCCCCATCCTCACTACACACACACAATCCTCTCTCTCCGCTTGCATCCTCGACCCCATTGGAGGGAGTGGTGACACCGGGGCTGCTAAAGCATCAGAGCACGGCGTGGAGATGGAGACAGAGGTTGCCGTAACCACCGGTGAGTTATCACTGCACCCTGACGTCGTCGACGGCGTTGAGCTTCCACAGCCGGAGGCGGAGTTCCACACCAACTCTGGTGACGACCCCGGTGACGACTCCGACGACCACTCCGGTGACGACTCCGACGACGACAGACAGCTGGTTAGTCATCTATACCCATTTATGTGTCAAATAGATCATAGGGTTTCTCTGGTTACTCCTTCCTCCCCCTTTTTGGAATAGAAATCCTATGATTATGTTCTCCCGATCCATTAAATCTGAGTAAGTTTTGTTTGATCCATGTAGTGTATTGATTGTTTGAATGGTACAAGTGATTAGTACTGTCATCTGTGCAAATGATTTCTTCTAGTAATCCGATTAGGGTTAGTGTTCGTGCTAATAATTCCTAGCCAGGACTTGACAATTGTTTTTGAATGACCTACATATGTTTGTGCCATTATTTTCTTCAAGATTGGTCTGTACTTAGACGACTATGCTTAAAAATCGAACCATAATCTTTGGCTATGTATAAATAAATAGCCATAAATCCCTAATCCTATTTTACAGCATGTAATCATTGATTTGATGCCAAATTTGTTTTACTATTTGTATAGGTGCTGTCTGACGATGTGGACAGCGAGGATAAAGATGGCCAGAGGTACAAGAGGCAAATCCTGACGGAGCTTTATGCCTGAATACATAACAGGTGTATTAGGACCTAGAACGGCGGCTATCGATGCCCATTTTGCAACCACAAGCTTCATGACTCGTATCTAAGTGTTCCGGCGCATGCAAGAGGACGGGTCGTTGGCTCCTTCAAGCAGAATTATTCTCGCAGGGTGGCACACGACGCATACGCCGAGTGCCTGGAGAAGCCTTTGGACCGTGCCGGCATGTGAGATGAGATGTGGGATAGATCGAACTATGTACGCTTGAGTATGCTTACTGATAGTTGAACTATGTACTTTATGGTTAAACTATGCTTATGTATGTTCGTGTACGCTTATTATCTATGTCTGAGCATGTTTAATCTGTGTTTACTTATGTCTAACCGTGGGATATGGATGCAACCAGTTCGGTTGATGGAATCTACCTCCGTCTTGGTTTATTGCCCCCCTTTGTAATTTGTGTTAAATTTTGACCAAAGGTTTATCTGACAAAATGTTAGTGCAGGTCAGCAAAAACTATATCGTTGGATGGGTATTTGAGCATAGTGTTCATTGATTTAATTTTTGGTGACATGCATAAACATTTCTTAGTTAAATATTTGGTCAAAATTTGGTAAAAATTACAAAGAGGGACCAATAAACCAGGACAGAGGTAGTACGTTAATCACACACGGTTCCTAAAATTGGAACCGTGCACAATGACTTTCATTTTGCCTGTTGCGTCAATCACACACGGTTCGCTCTAGCAAACCGTCGCCTCCAAAATTCTTTGTGGGACAGAAAACCCTCACCACCCAATTCAAAAAAGAAAAAAGAAAACCCTCACCATCCCCACGTCAGAAAAACCCTCACCCCGCCCGCCACCCCCTCCGGTCCCCATTCACACCTGCACAAGCTCTTCTGCATCTATGCCATGGCACCGCCTATCGCGGCGGTAAACACTTAGCTCCCCGCTTGCCGCCGCCGCCAGGCTGCTGGCAAAGCCCACCACATTTTGCCACTTCCTCTTGCCGCCGCCTATCACCATCGACTTTCTCGATGCTGCTCGCGGTCGACCCAGCTCCACTCGATTGGGGAATCTGCCATACCGAGGGTTCTTTCTCATGGACGACAAGGTAACTGATTTAATGAGATATTATCTCATCTCTTATCTGATCCCAGTTCATCTGCCTCCTTTAATCACCCGACGGAAATTGTCATGAATTCATTTTTATTCGAGCTGATTTGAGGGTTTTCTTTCATTCATAGAATGTACAGTGCACCGACACATCAGGACTTTGCGACCTCTGCCAGAGATTCCATCTCACCATACCAAATCACTTGAGGACGCACGCGGTATGTTCAATCTCACCCTAAATCGTTTGGCATGACCTACTTTCCTGAACATATTCTAAATATTGCTACATTTGGACAAAAGGTGCCACATGCACCATATACGTCAAAGGGGATTATTTCCCTCTTCTTTCTTTATTAGGAAAATTAATGATGTATTGTTCTTTCGATTACTCTCATATTTCCATGACATCATGTTTACCTTATCTGTTTAATTATAGTTTTTTGTCCTTCGATTTCAACTGTTGTATAGTTCTTTCAATTTGGGCCCATATTTGCATGTTACCATATTTTGTTTAACAATCCTACCATTTTCTGCCGCGCATCCCTTGCTATGCAACAGATTATGTAGTGCACAATCTTTCCCTTTACATAGATCAATACTGCACGGATGTCATACTGCACACGAACCATGGATTTACAATCGCTGGTACTATAGGACTTGATGAATGTGGTGACTCCTATTTTGGCACTGGCTTTTGGAAATAAATTTCTAAGTTTTATGTAGGAAAAGCTGGCACTAAAATTGCACTACACATAAAGTGCCTGGTCATGAGATATATGCTAACTTCCCCAACAAAATCATCCATCCAGACTTTGTTCGAAGTAAGTTTTCTTTTCTACTATCTGTATGTTGACTTACCCAGCAATGTCAAATGAATTGTGTAGTATTTAAGCAACCAATTGTTATTCCCTTTTCTTACTATATTCCTACCTAATAACTTCTAGTTACCAATACACTTTTCTATTGCCCTGTTTGAACTAAATATTCCCTGTACTCCCATTTCTATCAGAAAGTGCCGCTGACAAGGAGACTCCAGAGGTGGAGAACGGGGTCGCCAACAAGTAGAGGCGGGGCGAGCTAGATCTGCAAGCGAGTCCAGCAGTCCTAGACTTCATCAGCAGCCTCCCTGATGATATGTTGATAGTCAACATCTCCTTCCTCCCAATCAAATATGGGGCGCGGACAACCGTCCTTTCCTAGCGGTGGCGCCCCCTATGGAACTCCATCCCTCTTGACCACATCGACACACACGAGCTCTGCCATGGCTATCGCAAAACCTTGGATGCGTTCTCCGAGATCCTCGGCAGTCACCTTGGCCCAACCAGAGGCCTTAGAATGGACAAGTTCAGTTCCAACAGCAAGGACTGAGCCAAGCTTGACGATTGGTTCCGATCCCCTGCCCTAGATCAGCTCGAGGAGCTCACTTTTGATGATGGGCATATGCGGTCGCTGCCAACGTCCGCACTCCGCCTTGCGCCCACGATGCACGTCGCCAAGTTCAGGAATTGCCATTCCCCCCTAATGACGCGCCTGCACTTATTCTACCAGGACTGAAGCACCTCGAGCTCGTCGCCGTCTGCCTCTCAAATGGTGACATGGAGTGTCTGCTCCATGGTTGTACTGCACTCGAGTACCTTCCTCTTTAGGCGATCAATGGGTTGAGTACCTTCCACATCACGTCCATGACTCTCCGGACTATTTATGTGTGTTGCTGGTGCGGCAGGAAGACATCACAAGATGTGTACCACGGTATGGTCATTGAGGACACACCTGCACTTGAGAGACTACTTGTAGTTCATCAAGAATGTCCATGTCGGTGTCAAAACTGGAAGATCTCGGGTAGGGGGTCCCAAACTATGCGTCTACGGATCGAAGGTAACAGGAGGCAGGGAGTACGATGTTTTACCCAGGTTCGGGCCCTCTTGATGGAGGTAAATCCCTACTTCCTGCTTGATTGACTTTGATGAGTATAGGGGTTACAAGACTTGATCTACCACGAGATCGTAATGGCTAAACCCTAGATGTCTAGCCTGTATGATTATGATTGTCTCTACATATTAAACCCTCCGGTTTGTACAGAGTCGGTTTACAGAAAAGGAACCTTCATATCCGTACGCCAAGCTTGCCTTCCACATCAAGGAGTGTCCCATCCGGACACGGGGGAAAGTCTTCTGTCTTGTATCTCCATGACCCATTAGTCTAGTCCATATCACATAGCCCGGATGCCTGAGGATCCCATAATCCTGGACTCCCTTAGTAGCCCCTGGACCAGTCTTCAATGACGATGTGTCCGGCACGCAGGTTGTCTTCGGCATTGCAAGGCGGGTTCCCCCTCCGAATATTTCAAAGTAGTTGATCGTCAATACTATATACAGCTCTGTACAATAGTCATACCTCTGAATCACAAGGGCAGAATACAGATAAGTTCTATCTTCTGAAGATTTCACTGATGAGACGTTATGTCCGGCCATTTTATCATTTCAAACCGTTTTTTGGCCTCCCGTTTCGCCTTTCGAGACGCAACCACCGACGACACATCTTGTCAAAGCAAAGATCGTGCCCCCTTATTATGGGATTCTCATCAATACGGGTTTGGGAGACCCCACCGTGCCGTCTGCACGACCCCTTGGGAATAGGCGAGTTTTAAGGCTTATGAGGGGGGCACTTGATATTCACGGTCTTTATAAGAGGATAATGATCTGTCTTTTTACCCCACGCCTTCTTCCTCATCACTCCCATCGTCAAGATCCAGCGCCTGAGTATAAATCTTTCCCCTCGCCCCCAACCTCTTTGCCCATGGCCGGATCTGGCTCCCAAGGCAAATGGATGGCCTCCTCCGTCACGGAGGAGAACGTTAAGGAGCTCCGGGTGGCAGGGTATTTGACTGCAGAGATCGCACACAGGCTTCCCACCCTAGAGCAAGTCATCCCCTCTCCAGGCCCGGGTGAAAGAGTGGTATTTATCCCCCACTTCATCTGCGGACTAGGCTTTCCCCTCCACCCCTTCATCTGCGGTCTTATGTTCTACTACGGGCTGGATTTCCATGATCTAGCCCCGAACTCTTTCCTTCACATCTCGGCGTTTATCGTCGTGTGTGAAGAACTCCTCCGCATCCCTCCACACTTCGGCCTCTGGCTCAAGGTTTTCAATGTAAAGCCGAAGGTGGTCAGCAAGCAGCATGCAGAGTGCGGCGGTGCAATGATAAGCAAGCTCCCCAATACCATGTGGCCAACAGGAGCATTTGTGGAAACCGTAAGGGCATGGCAACAAGAGTGGTTTTATATTACCGAACCCCGTGGCACCAAGTGGGCAGCCATTCCCAAATTCAGATCCGGTCCGCCTATGCGGCTCGCATCGTGGATCAACAAGGGCCTGGACTGGGAGTCCACTAATGAGGTACTGGTGCTGCAGCAGTGCATCAAGAACATAATGGACAAAGGCACCGATCTCTCCAACATGATCCAGGTGATGCCTCGCCTGCCAACGCCAGAAGACCCGTATGTGGGATTTCAATCCGGAGGGCCCTCGAACTGTGCAACATTTCTTTGGCATAACACACGAAGGGATCTAGAAGTTACTCTTCAAGGCCCTAGAAAAGAAGTGGCCCAGGAAGACAGAAGACATCAGGCTCGAGATCGCGCATCTTGCTTCTCCAGTAAGCGTTATGTTTCCTAACATAACCTAAATCCTTCAATCAAAGGGGCATGCTAAGTTTGAATTCCTTATTCAGCGCTGGACAGCCAAGGCGGAGCGGATATGGTGTTCGGCTCCTCTGCCCGAAAACCCAGCCAATCCTCTATTAACGAGAATGCTGGTCCCGGTGCCATACCAGGTGCCGGTGAAGAAGGACAAGAAGAAGAGAGAGGGGGGGGGGCGCTTCAGACGCAATGTCCGGAGAAGCTGAAGCCCAAACCTCTCACGAGGGCGACAGTGATGACGAGGAGGAGGAAGTAGAAGATCCTCCTCTTAAGGGTAAGAAAAGGGGAGCCTCCGAAGACCTGGAGGCCGAATCATCCAAGGTGAATAGGATCATCCTCCCCAATGACTCAGAATCAGATGCTGAGGCCATCCCGATGCATCATCGCTGGACGAAGCCCAAAGCTGACTCGTAAGTTGCTCGGGATGTCTCACATATTGTCCAATTCTTTATGAATTGTGATGATAACTCTAGGTTCTATATTTTCTAGTCTGGCCCGCAGTCTCCCCCAACTATCCTCATCCTCGGGGGACCTTCCATCAGAGATGATGGAGAGCGAGTCGCCTCCATTAGCTTCCCCGCCGCAGAAGGCGGATGACGCCAAGGTGTCATCGCATAGGCCCTCCCCGACCCTTGAAGAGACGCGGGGGGGGGGGGGTGATTTAACGGCACCAAAAGGTGATACCTCAGCTGCCGGAGGACTGGGGGGTACGACCCTCATGAAGACCGGCAACGGGAGCCACAGTCGATCTGAGCCCCATCCGCGTACTGCTCCGGAGACCAATACGACCCCGAAGTATAGTAACTGACCCCCTGTAGGAGAAAAGGGAGTGGCGGCCACTGTTAATCCAGAGGTGCCGAATACCACGACGAACGCTCTTCAAAGTGCATCCGTCCTAGACGAGCACCACATCCTGATGGGTGCGGTGTCTGAGAAGATTCAATCCGCCAAAAGCGTGCTGAATGAAGCCTTCTCCTGCCTGCTAGCAGGCTTCGAGGTACGCAATGTAATGTTTTTTTATCTTTTTTACGAGAAATATGCATGTATGTAGATAGTAGCCGCTGAGACTCCGTTCGGCTTTTTGAAAGAAAAGCGAGCAGAGGATCAATAATTAGTTGTCATGTGGTAACATGCTATTTTATTTGAAAACAGGCCTCTCTGTTAGCGGCGACTGCCCAGTCAGCGGAGATTTCCGAACTCAAACAGAAACTGGAACGAGCCGATGAGGATCTAGTCCTTGTTAACATGCGGCTCGACCAGGAGCAAGGTATAAGATACATCTTGCTGTATGCCTGTTTATTTCCATGCTTTTGTGGAAGTTGAAGAGCTTTACTATGCATGGTTGTACAGATGGTGCCACTGCGGTGGAGACCCTTATGGGTGAGCTTGCTCAAGCCAAGTAATAGGCAAGGGTAAGCCAGGCAGCTGCTGACAAGACAACTATGGGCTTAACGGCCAAACAGGCCGCTTGGCGCCGTTTTTTGGAATGGGTGACCAAGATGGAGCAAAAGCTCAAGGAGACCGGCACGAAGTGTGAGTCGCTAGAAACGGAAAACAAGGGGAAGGGGACCGAACTCGCCCAAGCCCTTCACGATACTTCGGAGGCACGATCCAAATCCCGCGCAACACGCGAGGAGATCCGTCAAGCCGGACAAATAGCGGCTGGTAAGCCCTTCCTTTTACAGGCTAAATTTGGGGACCCGAAGTATGCCTTGCTTAATCGACTGTGGAGTTCTCGAGACGTGTATGCGAATCTGCCGAAGAGCGCTGCGGATGCCGCTGACTTCTTCCAGGCCCAGGAGGGGTACGCGATGGAGAAGCTCTTCTGGTCGCAGTTTGTGGGGCAGGAGCGCCCACTTCTGCTAAATGACCAGATGGCACAATGGGCGGAGCTGCATAAGATGTTCAGCACAACCATGAAGGACGTCATACTCCGGTTATGGCCCACCGAGGCCATTCCGGCCTTGTGTAGCGCCTTATCGATGCGCTGCCCCGGATTGACGCCGTCAATAGGTGGTCCTGTATAGAAGGAGCACATATGGCTTTCGCCCATTTCAAGATGCACTGGGTGAAAATGAATGCCGAAAAGGTGGTAGTTAAGGGTCCTCCCGAAAGCAAGTCCCACCTCACACCAGAGCACTATTTTGAGGACGTGCTAAAAGGTGCTCGCCTTATAGAGGGACAATGCTCTAAGGACGTAGTGTTCAAATAAAAGAGTTCAAACTGTCCAGGGGTTTGTGTTATAAACTAAGTGTTTTGTAATATATTCATTCCTTGATGAAAAGTTTTTATCCTCCAGTGCAGCCGTTTATTATATCTGAGAGTTCCCAGTCGTGGGCTTCAGCCCCCATGTAGATGCTAATGGGGTGTTCGGAATTGCACATAACTACACTTAACCCAACATCTTGGTCCTTGAAGGAGGTGTCAGTGCAGCGAACCAGGCAATCAGACTATTCGATTTTATTGCTCTCACTTAGCTATAGGAGTTGGACAATGGGTCTATTAGGTAGCCCTTGGTATGTATGTGGCTACCCGGATGTGGATGCGTTACATATGTGACCGGGAAATGGTCCTTCGTGTAATACAGAAAAATCTCTAAGGATTGTAATGAATCGCCAAGTGGCTGACCAGCTCTCGTCGCATCATGACAGTCAGTTTTCTGCTTTCTCTACTGAGGTGATTAACCGGACGAACCAGAAACACAATCACAGTAGTTCTCCCTTTACTACCCTAGCCGATCAGACAAAACTTAAGGTAGCAAGCACAGGAGCCGAGCAACCCAACTATTGACCAAAGACATGATTCGGAGCCGATGCATATAATGCTGAGCTCGGGACAATGAATTGTGCTATAAAGTTGTTTGGTCTTTTGTTTGGCAACGCACATGTTATCCTATAGAGCCCTGGCAATTTTGTGCCGAGGTGTGTGAGTGAGACAACTGTAAAGATGGAATGAAGTCTATAAGTAAAGACGGTTCCGAATAAGAATTTGTTTCACTGGGATCTGATTGGTACGTCAAAACGTAATCTTATACTAGAATTTATCGCAATCACCAAGGCCATTTTACATGTCGGGGGTCTAGGGCTGGGCGAAAAAAGCTTATATACAGGTTCTTGAGTGATGTTGTGGTTTGAAAAGTGCTTTGCACCTTCCTGCCGCATGTCTGTGCCGGTTTCGCCCAAATAAGAAAGATTCCTTTAAAGGAATGGTTTTCGGCCATTTATACAGAATCGGGCTCGGAAAGAGTCCTTGTGGGTTCAAAGAATGAGTAGGTTTTGATTCACCTGTGGTAAAAAAAGAAAAGTTGATTAAATAAAGGGGAAGGCCGTATAAGGTCGAACCTTTTTATAGGCTTGTCCGTATATTGCCTCCGCCGATGCCCAAGGTATTTTGAGTGCATAATTGTGCATGCACGGTACGAATTCCGCAGATGTACGTGGTGGTCGACAGAGGGTAGGCTGCTAATTCAGCCCTAAAGTTGCCAGACTGCCGCCATGTGGAACTGACCGGTCTTGCGTGGAGGAGTCCGGTGGCCTGATAGCCAAGGAGGTGTGCGGCTTCATAAGGCCGCTTTGTACTTCGGCCGTAATGGCCTCTATATGTTCCTCAGTGCAGAGGGAGCTCTCCATATTTCCATTGATTGTAATTACGCCACGTGGACCGGGCATCTTGAGCTTCAAGCAGGCGTAATGCGGGACCCATTGAAGCAGGCAAAAGCGGTTCGTCCGAGCAGTGCGTGATAGCCACTGCGGAAGGGGACGATGTTGATGATCAAGTCTTCGCTTCGGAAGTTGCTCGGAGAGCCGAAGACTACTTCCAGCATGATTGAGCCCGTATCGCGGGCCTCTTTGCCAGGTATTACTCCTTCAAAGGTAGTTCTTGTGGGCTTGATTCTTGACAGATCAATGCCCATTTTGCGATAGTGTTGTTATAAAGTAGATTGAGACTGTTGCCGCCATCCATGAGGACTTGCATTAGGTGGCATCCGCCGATGATTGGATCGAGGACCAAATCTGCCGAACCTCCGTAACCGATACTGGTTGGGTGGTCCTTTCGATCGAAAGTGATCAGACACGCCGACCATGGGTTAAATTTGGGCACAACCGGCTCTATGGCATAGACGTCCCGCAGTGCGCGTTTGCGCTCCCTCCTAGGGATATGTGTGACATATATAATATTCACCATTTTTACCTCGGGGGGAAATTGCTTCTGTCCCCCTGTGTTCGGCTGACGAGGCTCTTGGTCATCATCGTCGCTAGGCGATCATTTTCCCTTATGTTTGGTGTTAAGTTTGCCTACCTGCATAAAGACCCAAAAATTTCTGTTGATATGATTGGTAGGTTTGCCGGGGGTGCCATGAATCTAAAAAGGCCGATCCAGTATTCTGTCTAGACTGGATGGGCCATCTCTGTTCGCCGTGAATGGCTTTTTCCGTTGACCAGGTTTGGAGCCGCTGAATCCGGCGTTGACCGCCGTGTCTTGGGCTCCTTTGTTATTGTTTCGATGCTTGTGCTTGTCGCGTCGTGTCTTGCCATTGTTGTCCCTGGTTTCGGAGGTACCAGGGTCGCTAGTGCTATTGCTTCTGCGAGCAACCAGCTGTCTTCTCCCGCGCAAAAACGGGTCATAAGTGCGGTGAGGGCTGCCATGGACTTCGAGTTTTCTTGGCCGAGGTGTCGGGCAAGCCACTCGTCTCGGACGCTATGTTTGAAGGCCGCGAGGGCTTCTGCGTCCAGACAATCCACAATCTGGTACTTTTTGATTAGGAACCTTGTCCAAAGCTGTCGGATTGATTCCCCAGGTTGCTGGATTATGTGGCTAAGGTCATCGGCATCTGGGGGCCAAACATAGGTACCTTGGAAGTTGTCTCTGAATGCATCCTCTAGGTCCTCCCAGCTACCGATAGAATTTTCTGGAAAACTGTTCAGCCAGTGCCATGTTGGTCCCTTAAGTTTGAGGGGAAGGTATTTGATGGCTTGTAGATCATCACGCGAGCCATGTGAATGTGGAGAAGAAAGTCTTCAATCCATACTACGGGATCTGTTGTGCCATCGTATGATTTGATGTTCATGGGTTTGAACCGTTCTGGGAATTGGTGCTCCATTACTTCATCGGTGAAGCATAGGGGGTGTGCGGCACCCCTATATCGGGCCGTGTCACGGCGCAGTTCGGATGAGGTCCGTATGATATTTTCGGCCGGGGCATGGTTGTACTTGCCGCGCCGGGATTGGTAGCCTTCCTATCGCGCGGGGGTGTGCCCCCGCGATCCATATATTGATCTGGTCTGACATGCTCTATTTTCCAGGTTCTATTGTAGGTCATATCTGTATCCTCGAGCTATTGTTTATCTGCTTTTACGGCGAGGTGGAGCGGGCTGGTGTTCGGCTTGAGTTGCCATTCTTCCCTGGCCACGTGGTAGTTGATTGGGTCTGGCAGCCGTATTACATGCGGGTGGTACGGGATCCAGCGCCTCGTCGTCTAATTGGGATAGCAACTTATGCTTCGGGTAACTCTTTGTTGGGTGTTCGAGTCCGTACTCTTCGCCCGCCAGGACATTAGTCCATCTGTCGTTGAGCAGATCTTTGTCAGCATGAAGTTGTTGTTGTATGTTTTTTAGGCTTCTAGCCATAGCTATTAGCTGGCGCTTGAAGCGCTCTTGTTCGAGGGGTTCCTCCGGCACGATAAAATCTTCGTCGCCGAGGGTTACATCATCCTTGGAGAGTGGCAAATAGTTGTTTTCCTCCGAGTTGTTGTTCCCTGTTTGTTCGTCAGGGTCAACTTGCCCGTCCTCCCAATCATCTTGTTCGGATGTTGGTAACTCTTTGTTGGGTCTTCTTGGTCTTTGGCATTCTCCGAAGTATCATTGTTTCCGGTGCCGGTATTTCCGTCCTTTCTGTGACGCGATTTAGAGCGGTGCTACTAACGTCGATGCTTCGGCGGTATCACAGGAGGTTCGTCCTCGACTGGGTTTTTCTCATCATCGTCGTTGCCATCTTTCAGAGTATCCACCATGTATACTTCAATCAAGGAGGTGGCCATCCAACATCCGGTGACCGGCGGGTTTTGGGCCTGCTCCTCTTCGGCATCGTCGTCCATACCGTCGATGTCTTCGGAGGCGTAATCAAGCATGTCAGTTAAATCCTCGATAGTGGCTATGAATTGGGTGTTGGGTGTGAAGTAAAATTCCCATTTCCAGCCCCTTGTCCGGGTTGGGCGTGATTCAAAAGCGGTTCCTCTATGATGATGAGGGGTCGCATTAGGTCCAACGCCTCGTTTAAGGGCGAGGATTGGATGGGGACCGAAGTTCCGTAGTCGAACTCGCGTGACGCGGACTTCGAGGGTTTGGAACTAATGTCCGGAGGAGAGCTCGGCTTTGTGATGACTGCTGGTGGCGATATTCTCTCCGGATCTCCAGTATTGAGCTCCATAGCTGTAGAGAGTCTGGCGGGATCTAAGCTCCCGTCTTTGGACCTGGTGACACGCTCCGTATCTAAGGCAGGAGCGGTGGTTGAGGCCGTGAACCCTTGGAAAATCAAGTCTCCTCAGATATCAGCGACATAGTTCACATTTCCAAAACTAATCTGGTGACCACGGGCGTAGCTATTGATCTGCTCTAGATGGCCAACCGAGTTGGCCCGCAGTGCGAAGCCGCCGAATACAAAGATCTGGCCGGGGAGAAAATCTCTTGCGGAAGTGTTGTTGTAGATGATTGATGGAGCCATCGAGTCTTTTGATGGCGGCACAGTGGAACTCTCAATGAAAGCACCAATGTCGGTGTCAAAACTGGCAGATCTCGGGCAAGGGGTCCCGAACTGTGTGTCTAAGGATCGAAGGTAACAAGAGGTAGGGGACACGATGTTTTACCCAGGTTCGGGCCCTCTTGATGGAGGTAATACCCTACTTCCTGCTTGATTGACTTTGATGAGTATAGGGGTTACAAGAGTTGATCTACCACGAGATCGTAATGGCTAAACCCTAGATGTCTCGCCTATATGATTATGATTGTCTCTACGGATAAAACCCCTCCGTTTTATATAGACACCGGAGGGGACTAGGGTTTGTATAGAGTCGGTTTACAGAAAAGGAATCTTCATATCCGTATGCCAAGCTTGCCTTCCACGCCAAGGAGAGTCTCATCCGGACATGGGGGAAAGTCTTTCGTCTTGTATCTCCATGACCCATTAGTCCAGCCCATATCACATTGCCCGGACGCACGAGGACCCCAGAATCCTGGACTCCCTCAGTCCAAAAATAATCAATGTCATTTCTGCGCCGAAATTGACAGTGGTGGGCTACTCGTCTGACAAATACTCCGAACTTGTTATTGGATCCACACCCGTTCAGGTACAACATCCGCCATCTACCTCTCCTTCTACATGTTAACATTATTTCTAATTTTTAAGATGTTTGTTCGACTATCATTCAGGAAATGATTCGGGCAAGCTTGACCCCGAAACTGGGCACGATGAAGGTCTTGGCACTAGAATCTATCGCCCCAACCTGGAGCAAGTTGTCAGTTTCCTGAGATGCTTTATGTGCCTGGAGAAGCTATATATGGAGGTGATGTTCCTTTCCTGTTAAATGTTAAGCATAAGGGAGTTCAATTTGTGACACCTTTTTCCAAGTTTACAATGACAATGTACTACGATTTCTGAAGGATTCTTTTGGAGGATTTCAGTACATACATGTTCCACCCCCACCCCATATTGGTTGCTTGATCCATATGGTTACAATCAATAAGCATTACAATCAATAAGAAGGCTACATTTTTCTAGAATGTAATCAAATGCCCATATTAATCATGTCAGATCGAAGATGGCATGTTAGTGCATTCTACAAATCCTACAAACCAAATAGGCCTGTAGTAATGTTCAAAACTGCATGTAGGCACTAACACATTTTCTTCTTTTGCAGATAAGATTAGGCCCAGTGGTGGATAAAGTGCTACAATATAACAATCACGTCGAATGCCTAGATCTGCATCTCTCAGAAATTACTTTGAACTCCTACCGAGGGACCTAATCGGAGATTATATTCACCAGGTTCTTTGTTCTTAGAGCAAGGGTGATGAAGGAAATGAGGTTTGCCCTACATTTATTTTGCAAAAATGAATGGTTTGCTGATCAGCGCCAGCGCCTGCGGCAGAATGGAATAGGCTCCAAAAAATGCTGAATTTCATTTTGGAACTTCAAATGACAGAGTAATCGGAAGTCATCGTGTCAACCCCATACATGATTTCTTAGTGGCTGACCCCTTTTCAAAAATTGTGAGGTTTCAAAACCAGACTTATAAGTGGTAATATTAGTTTGAACCTCTTTGATATCCATGTTCAGCGGATCAGCGTGAGCGTTTGCAACTGATGAGCTGAATTTCATTTCTAATATCAGTTTGAACCTTGTAATATTCGAATTTGAGCCATATAACTCTGGAATTTGAACCTTGTAATATTTCGAGATTTTGTTGTACAATCGTTAAAATGGCATCATATGAGACTCGTATATTGGTAGCACTATTTTGACCTTAATGTGCAATGATCTTATATTTTATTAGCCATTTCTCGAATCTGTTTACCTTGTCGATCTCACAGCACACGATCTGTATAGCTAACTCGGCTGTGATCTTCGACATTATTGCACACAGTTGGTTTCTTCCACCGTGTGCCCTGTAGAATGCAGAATTAATTATCGCACTCGAGTGTCCATCATTACCCTTTTGTGTAACTTTGACCTTATCACCCATGGGTAAACCTACGACCTAAGTCATTCCACACACTTCATTTTTACAAAGCTTTTCCCAATAAATGCCCATGATTTGTCCCTCTTCTAGCCGATGCGTGGCCAAACTAGCCGGGCGGGAACCTTGCGCAGTAAACTGCGCGGTAGCACGGGAACAGGTTCATCGACGATACATTTGGCGCGTCTTCGAGCCCACGCGCGGTCTGGTATTTTCAAACATGCACTGGAATCCTCCGCTATGAACACAGTGACAAGACGTGCCGGCCGGCCAGCCCCCATGTATTACAGCAGCCAACCTTTCGATCGCACCCCACCATTGAAAGAAGCACACCCACCATGAGAAATTCTTAGAGGGTATCCTGCGCGACTCCAATGGCGCAACGAGCGGCTGCCGACGACGAGCAGCAGTTCACCATGCGTGCCGTGGTGGACACCCATAGAAGGTTCATGGACCTCTCCGTGGTGTACACCAACGACCCGGTCTGGGTGGAGCAGTCCATCCACATCATGGAGTTGTTGCTTGCCGAGGAGAAGTACAAGGTGGTCAGGTTCGACCTCGAGTACACCTGCGCTCGTGCCGGGTCTCGTCCCAAGGTCGCCGTCGCCCAGATGTCCGTGCACCACCACATCCTCGTCTACCACTACTGCCTGGCCACAAGGCCTTGCGAGCGGTTCGCTAGGTTTGTCGACAGCCCCCACTACATGTTCGCTACGGTGGACATCACCAATGATGTAAAGGCGCTCAAGAATTCGGGCATCGCCTGCCAGAATCTTATCGACATTAAGGGCTAATACAAGATCTGGAGCAGTAACGAGCATGAGAAGGACTCACTTGTTCACCTCATCGAGGCCATCATTGACCCCTACTATAGAGACATGAAGGATTCGTGTAACAAGGACAAGCGTGCCTGACACTCGAACTGGATGGAGAAACTCGACAAAGCTCACAACGTGTACGCGGCCAAGGAGGCGTACCCGAGCTATGGCATGTACAGGCGAATCATTGACATGAGGAAGTGCCTCCTTCCCCAAAACGGTCATGGATCCAGCCGGAAGCAGAGCAATGGAAAGCGTCATCGCAACAATAAGTAGATAATTAGATCCTCGTTTCTCCTACTTTAGTATGCATGTAATTGCTTACTTTGGTGTGTGGAAATGTTATGTGTGTAGTCACTTAGGTAATTGTATGCTTAATTTGGTTATGCAGTGCCGCTTTTTAAGTATATATGTTGATGCTCTGTAGACAGAACGTAGATGTTGTGGGGACAAAGAAAACCACATCGCACATGGACTAAACAATGGAACCCGTCGGTGATGTTTTCATCAATCACTCACAATTGTATACCAGCAATCGTTTGCTCACAACACATACAGCTTGTTAGCAGTAATCGTCTGTGTTGCTATCGGTCTTGCACACATTTCCGATTAAAGACCTGTTTGCCGCGTATCACACACATCTTGTTAAGTTGAACCGTTTATGTTCTCATGTCTCAACGCAAACAGTTCATCCGAGTGAACCGCATGCCGTATATCGCACACACCTTGATCTGGCGAACCATTTATTTTGTGTTTCCTAATCACAAACAGTTCATCCGAGTGAACCGTGTGCTGTATATCGCACAGACCTTCATATGGCTGCCAGTTTCTTTTGTTCCTCCTCATCGCAAACAATTAATTGAGCTGAACCGTATGCCCTACATCGCACATGCAACTAAAATCTGAACCGTGTTTGATGCATCCTCCATCACAAACGTTTTGCACCTTTTTGAC
Source organism: Triticum aestivum (assembly GCF_018294505.1). NCBI lineage: Eukaryota > Viridiplantae > Streptophyta > Magnoliopsida > Poales > Poaceae > Triticum > Triticum aestivum. The sequence goes on from NC_057794.1 coordinate 268,403,920, forward strand.
AGTTTTTTACACTACTGTTTGTGATTATGGCATCACACACAGTTTCGTTGAAGGGTCTCTGATCGTAGTGTCGCTTTAGCAGCATCCTGCAGTAGTGATAGAAGTTATATTGTCATAGATCCTTCAACATGTGGTGCTTTCCCGCCATCTTTGCTAGCCAAAAATTCCGCACTAAGAAGAGATACTACTTGTGCATCCAAAAGCCCTTAAACCCAAATCTTATTTTCAAGAGTCCACCATACCTACCTAAGGATTGAGTAAGGTCCTTCAAGTAAGTTGTCATCGGTGCAATAAGGCAATAAAAATTGCTTCTAAAAGTGTTAGATCATTTAGTGTAAGAGAAAATTGAGCATTGTATGAACTTGTGATGGAAAAGAATAAAAACGACAGACTACATAATAAAGATTGCTATCATAAGGGGCAATATAATGTGACGTTCTTTTGCACTACGGGGTTGAGCATACAAACAAAAAGCGCATGTCAACCTCTGCTTCCCTCTGCGAAGGGCCTATCTTTTATTTTTATGTATTTACTTTCATGCAGGAGTCAAGGTTTTGCTCTCTATTCCTTTTTATTTTTCTCTTTTGGCAAGCATCATGTGGTGAGGAAAGATCTAGGCACATATATCCAGTTGGATATGGGTAGCATGAGTTATTATTGTTGACATCACCCTTGAGGTGAATACATTGGGAGGCGAAATTATAAGCCCCTATCTTTCTATGTGTCCGGTTAAAACATTTCGCTCATGTGTGTGCGGTGAGTGTTAGCAATCATAGAAGACTATATGATGGTTGAGTATGTGGAGCTCTTACTTAGACTTTGTTGAATAAGTTGAATTGCAATTGTTTGGTGACTAACAATATAGGTTGTTGAGTTTCAAGAGAATTCATTGTTTGAACCTAAACATGTGAATTGGTTGCTACTTTGTCATGATGAGTTTTATGATAAAGAGTTGTTATGATGCTAGGGAAAGTAATTGAAATTATCATTCATCAAACTTGTGCACTTTGCTAGCATTCACACTTCATAAATTATCTTTTATCATTTACCTACTCGAGGACGAGTAGGAAATAAGCTCGGGGATGCCGATACGTCTCCAATGTATCTATAATTTATGAAGTATTCATGCTGCTATATTATCATTCTTGGATGTTTTAATACCATTTTATAGCAGCTTTGTATCATTTTTGGGACTAACCTATTGACCGAGTGCCCAGTGCCAGTTGTTGTCTTTTGCTTGTTTTTTACATCGCAGAAAATCAATATCAAATGGAGTCCAAACACCGCGAAACTTTTTGTGGATTTTTTATGGACCAGAACACATCCATTGGGCCAGTGTAGCACCTGGGGGGTGCCCCGAGGAGGGCACAACCCACCAGGGCGTGCCTGGGGGCCCAGGTGCGCCCAGGTGGGTTGTGCCCACCTCGGTGGCCTCCCGCACACCGTCCCTCTTTGCCCTATAAATTCCCAAATATTCCAAAAACCCTGGGGGTAACCCTAGATCAGAAGTTCCGCCAACGCAAGGCTCTGTAGCCACCGAAAACTAATCTAGACCCCATTCCGGCACTCCGCCGGAGGGGGAAATCATCACCGGTGGCCATCTTCATCATCCCAGTGGCCACCACGATGAGGAGGGAGTAGTCAACCCTCAGGGCTGAGGGTTTGTACCAGTTACTATGTGTTTAATCTCTATTTCTCTCGTGTTATCGATGGCACGATATTGATGTATCAGGGGCTTTGTTAATATAGTTTGATCATATGGTGTTTTCCCCTCTCTATCTTGTTGTGATGAATTGAGTTTTTCCATCTGAGATTTCGTTGTTATTAGATTGAATACTTTTACGGATTTGAGAGCACTTGATATATGTCTTGCATATTAATACTCGTAGTGACAATGGGGTATCATATTGATTCACTTGATATGTGTTTTGGCATTCAACTCACGGATTCCACTACAAAAAAAGACACATCCGTGACATTTTGGGCGGAATGATTTTTTTTTGTCATACATATGACACTTCTATGACGATAATTGTGACAAAATCCGGTATCATCATAGATGTGGTGGGCTCCTACTTCTATGACAAAAAATCATGACAAAAAATGGGCTTTTCGTCCTGGGCGGGCCGGAGACGCATCTGCATGACATTCTTCGGGCCGTCCATGACGGAAAAACCCGTGGTAGAAGCGAGGGGGGGATTTCGGGGAGTTCCCAGTTACGGTGGGAGGTCGGGGGACGAGCGATGCGTGTTTCTCCCATACACGTACGCGCGTGTGTGCGAGGCGTTGGTTCTAACTGAACCCGAGCCAGGCGTTGGGCTCTAACTGAACCCGAGCGATTGCACTTTAGGCTACGCGTTACTAAACCCGAGCGATCGATCGATGGCTGTTAACTGAACCCGATCGAGCGATTCCTTCGCTACTGCTGCTAACTGAAGCCGATCGATTGGATGAACAATGAGCGTTGCAGGGGGCTTGGATGAACTGTGAGCGGTGGCATTGCCTCTGGATGAACAGGACCCCGTGGTGTGGTGGAGGGCTGGATGAACATTAGACGGTGGAGGAGTGCCCATGGAGGGGTGGTTGAACAGGACCCCGTGCTGTGGAGGGCTGGATGAACAGTAGACGGTGGAGGGGTGGTTGAACAGTAGCCGGTGGAGTAGCGCACGGTGGAGGCTGGATGAACAGGAGCCCGTGGAGGCTGGAGGAGGTCGACGGTAGCCCGTGGAGGCTGGAGGAGGTCGACGGTGGACATGAACAGTATCCCCTGGAGTCCCGTTTTGCGGTACGCCACACCCCTCCCGATGAACATGACCCCCGTTTCGACCGTAGCGCTCCAACACAAGTCCGTTTCGTCCATTTTGCGGTACGCCACACCCCTCCCGATCAACAGGACCCCCGTTTTGACCGTAGGAGGTCCGTTTCGTCCGTTTTGCGGTACGCCAGACCCCTCCCGATGAACAGGATCCTGTTTCAAACGTGGTCGGTCGAACACAAGGCCGTTTCCTCCATTCCGTGGTACGCCATGCCTCGTTTCCATCGCCTGTTCCGTACAAGCCCTCCCGATGAACACGACCACGCATTCTGTTCCGACCCAGCCGGTTGGCTCCCACACATTCCATTGCATCCCGATGAACACGACGCATTCCGTTGCCTCCCGATGAACACGACGCATTTCGTTGCCTCCCCATGAACATGACGCATGCCGTTGCCTCCCCATGAGCACGACGACGACGTTGTTTCTCCGTTCCGACCCAGCCATGTACACGATCCCTAGCCGTATGTATGCGTGAGTATGCGTTCGAGACCCCGCCCGTATGTACACATATGTGGCCGTATTTTCTTTCTTGCACCCTGGCCGTTGTATGTACGTGTACATGCTACGTGCGCGCCTCTACTATGACACATGCGCGCCTCTACATCCACCAGTATATATGTACGTACACGTTCGCGACCAGAATGACAACGCTACGTACGCTTCGACCAGGTGGGTCCCGACTGTCAGGCACTTCCTTGCGTGCGAAGATGTAGCTGGTGGGTCCCAGCAGTCAGGGGGTGAATCTTTTTTTTACCCAGATGCACTTCCTTGCGTGCGAAGCTGTAGCTGGGGGGTCCCAGCAGTCAGGGGGGCGAATCGTTTTTTTCCGGACGCACTTCCTTGCATGCGAAGATGTAGCTGATGGGTCCCAGCAGTCAAGGGGAAACTTTTTTTCGCGAAATACGATGGCCCGTCCGGTGGGTCCCCGCTATTAGGTGGAGGAATCATTATTTTGCGCGTAATAAGGAGGCACTTCCTTGCTGCGGCCGTGGACCCAGCTGTCAGCCTCTCCACGTACAGTCCATGTCCGATGGAATTCGTTCCTTGACCACGTTGACCACGCCACGCCGAGAGCACCACGGTGGTGGACAACGGCGAGGACTAGGAAGGGGACGACTCGGAGCCGGGGAAGATGCAACATTGGATGCCCAAGCGAAGTGGTATACGAGGGTTCACAGGTTCGGCTGCGATGTGAGGCTGCTGTCGCCGCATAATAACAGGGGGTGGGGGTGAGTAGAGGGATGGCGTGGCCATCGGTAGGAGTAGTAGGGGGCGGTGAGGCCTCCGCGGCATCACAGCCGGCCATGGGAGGCAGGAGCACGCGGCATGCCAACGCTGGTTTGGGCGGCTGGAGCAAGAAGACCAGAGGTTGAAGAAGCACTACGGCCGTTGGATGAACATCGTACGGTAACATGAGCTAGAATCGTTCATATTGACTAAGTTGACAAAGCCCTCTGTCCCCATCAACTTGGTAGGCCCACAAGTCAGCCTCCCACTATGTTGGGTTCTAGCTGGCAGGAGGAATATTCATTTTTTTGTGCGTAATAAGGAGGCACTTCCTTGCGTGCGAAGAGAGCTGGTGTGTCCGACATGTCAGCGGGGGGCACGTTATTTTCACGAAATACAGAGGCCCTTCCGGTGGGTCCCAGATGTCAGGTGGAGGAACCATTATTTTGCGCGTAATAAGGAGGCATTTCCTTGTGTGCGGCCGTGGACCCAGCTGTCAGCCGCTCCACGCACTGTCTACTTCCGATGGTGTCGTTCGTTGACCACGCCATGCCGAGCGCATCCAAGGTGGTGGACGACGGCGAGGCACTGGACAACAACGAGTCGGAGATGGGAAGACGCGGGAGTAGAGTCGCAGACGGAGAGGTGTACGAGGGTTAACTGGTTCTAGTGCGGTGTGGTTCGGCAGTCGGTGGAGAAGAACAGGAGGTGTGGATGGGTGGAGGGATGGCCTAGCCAACGGTGGAGTAGCGCTTCGTAGCAAAGCGTGCTAAGCAGAGCTGCTAGCAGCAGGAGGCGGGAGGTGGTCCCGGCGGCGCTGGAGGAAGAAGACGAGAAATTGAAGATGGATGCCGGTCGTTGGATGTAAATCCAACGGCTAACATGTCAGAATCATTTGTTGACTAAATTGACAATGACTTGCATTGGCTTTGACCTATTGGCCCATATTTCAACCTCCAAAAATGTGGCACGTATTCAACCCACATTTCAGAATTTGCAGTCTTTTTTTTGCGCGGCAGAATTTACAGTCAATCTGATCTTTTTTTGAATTACAGCCATTAGCTGGGCTGGGTGAACAAATAATGTAGCGTCCATGCATCCCATTTATTTTATTTCCTAAAAAATTACAGGCCATTTGCACTTTCTCGAAATACATGATTTTGCTGGGCTGATTCTAATTATAATGTTGGGTTGGGCCAGCAATGTTATCAAAAAATAAAAAGGGGTTGAGCATTTTGTTATAAATATATTTAAATAATAAGTGATATTATTACATTCGTCCTTAAATCTTACCATGCTTTTGTACACAATCACTAGGATTTTCATGCCAAAACAATCCAGGATTCTATTTTTTAAGAAATTATTTTTATAAGTTAATAAGATGTGGGATATTGTTTTCTTACATATGTAAGTATCTGTTAAATATATGATGACAATAAAAATAATATATAATAACATATAAAATAATTTAAATATATATAATATAGTTAGAAGGGAAACATAAGTTGGACCTGGCGTTCCTATTCTTATATAGAAAAATAGAACATACCTCTGCGTTTTCTTCAACAAAATACATAAATTGGGCTGCCAAAAAGAAAACCTCGGATGGGAGGTCCATAGGCCGGTCGATACATGACGGCCATAAGAAAATACAAACAGGCCTATGGACCTCCCATCCGAGGTCATGGGCTATGCATGTTAAAAATGAAAGCCTAGACAGGGAAGCCCAAAACCACGTCCAACACTTGCCAAAACTTCGTCCCTCGTTTTCTCTGTGTTTCTCACACTCGACATTGTGTGGGCATTTTGACTGTGCATCATATGAAGATGTGCTATGCATGAATGTTGATCAACATGATGTTAACTGGCTGGTAGTTCCATTTTTGACATGAATAAAACTTCCAACATGATGTTAACCCTGTTTGAAAAGGACGTGTTAATATAAATGCTCTGCCTCTAAAAGTTGCAGTTTCTTATCTAAAACTGAACTTGCAGTTTCTTATCTGGAACTGAAACTTGCAGTTTCTTCTCTGAGAATCACATTGTCTGCACTTTTATACTCCTATGAAACTACTTTTTAAGTGCTAAAAATAGATCTCTAGAATTCATAAAATACTTCATATGCTCAATACTGCAAATCTGAAATTCAAAAGACATTCATATCTGAAAGTACTCTCAAAATACACAACACAAAACACAATTCACAACCTGCAAATACTGACAACCCTAAGCTCCTCCTGACAATTCACAACCTGCCCGACTATTGGGATGGGGGGGGGGGCAGCCCCCTCCTATTCCTCGGCGGCAGACAGCCGCCCCGTGAGACGATGTGAACGGCGAGGGAGACGATGGTGGGGAAGCGTCATCGGGCCAACTACTTTTCTCCTCTTGCAGTTGGGTTCGGTCGACGAAGACTCCACCGGCTCGCTCTGGTAGGACACCCTCACAAACGGTGCCCTGTAGATGCTCGATCCTTCAATCTCTGGTGGATGCTCCATCTGGGATTGATACTCCCACCACCGCTCCCTCACGATCAGAGTCGGTGAATCTGTTTGCTCCATGGCTTAGAGGAGCAGCTCTATGTACTCCGGCACGACTCCCTCCGGGAGTATCGCCGCCTTTTCGCTCTGTTGCAGATATTTGGCCATGGATGTCGTCGTCGCAGCTAGTTAGTCCTTGTTGTCAAACCAAGACTGTATCTCCAACATCCTAGCTAGCTTCACAGGGTCGCCGTCTGCGATCCTCACGTATCGGTTGTACTCCTCCATCGATCTACTTCTCCACGGCACCTTCACTCGCCGGCGGTGGTTTTTGAATGGAAGAGGAGAGGACCAGCGCTGGTTTTGGATTAGAACGGGAGAGGAGCGACGCTGGTTTTGGACTAGAACAGGAGAGGAGGGGCGGTGGTTTTGAAATGGAAGAGGAGAGGAGCGGCGCTGCATTTAGATTGGAACAGGAGAGGAGCGGCGGTGGTTTAAGAGGAGAAGAGCGGAAGAGCGGCGCTAGTCTTGGAAGTATTTTTTTGTTGTTTTGCATATTTTGGGTCAAAGTTTGACCACGTACTGTATTTGACATGCAAAATGTGAATGCATGTCACCAAAAATTGTATCGTTTGGTTCGTATCTGAATGTACTTTCAAATTATATTACCTTTTCAATGTATAACATATATTTTATGTGCGAAAATCATGATCAATTATGACCCAGAATAAAAGGGAGACTAGTTAATGTGGGGTCGCTTTCTTAATTGAAGGGTAAATTGATTTTGATTTTGATCCAGTCACAGGCGCGCCGCCCCTCTTGTCCAATCCTAAATCGCTGCCGCATGCTCCTCTCCCTCTTCTCCATTGCAAAACCACCTCCTCTCCTCTCCATCATCTCCATTCCAAAACCACCATCTCGCCTCTCCCTCTTCTCTATTGCAAGACCACCGTCTCTCCTCCCATCTTCCAACGCAAGCACGGGACCACTCAGAAGGACATCTATGGAGAGGATGCAGCAGCGAATCAGGCAGATCACCAGCGGCGACCAGGCAAAGTTAGCCAGGTTGAAGGAGATCCTTAGTTGGTTTGACAATGAGTGGGAGATTTCGAGGACGGTGTGGGCCATGTGGCAATGTATGCGAAAGAGCGAGACGGCGGCGATGAGGGCGGCGATGTACATGTACTCCTCGGCGGCAATCAGGCGGAGGTGGTGGGCGTACTGGTCGAAGGTCAAGCACCCAGAGGATAACGAATCGATCGAGTATGGTGTGTCGTTCATGAGGGTGTAGAGCCAGCCGGAGCCACATGAGTATTCGTTCTCCCACGGAAAGAGGAGGCCAGATGGCGCGACATAGCTTCCCCGCCGTTCTCCATGGTTCCCTCGACGCTCGCCTCATTTCAACGGCGGTGGTAGGGTTTAAGGTAAGCTTCGCACTAACCTAATCTTCCACCTACTCATGCTTACAATTAGTGTGACAGCTAATGAAAATCATGCTTACACTCAGTCTCCAAGTACTACACCAATCACCCTAAAATAGCTCTGGACCTTTGGGTCAAAGTTGTGACACAGTGTACAAATAAAGAAAAATAGATTGGTGCTTCTTTCAGAAAAGAGTACTCCCTAGAAAACTGCCAATATAAGCTACTAGTATTTCGTTAGATGATTTGCTGTCGAGAAAGATCTGTCCACAGAGAGTGCCACACATCCCACTGGTGGTGGTGGATGCCAATGCGTGCATGCAGCGTGGTTGGTGTCGGTAATTTTTTACTTGGCACACCTCGCACTCTGCATATATGCCGGTTCCATACGTACATCTGTGCAGTTCCACCAAAATGCAGCTGAATAACCCTATTTGCACAGATAATGAAAAAGTGTGATTACATTATAGTGGCACTAGTTGATGAAACACACAAAATAAATAGAAGAAAATATTGCGATAGTATCATAGTATGCCATGCTGGGAGGGCGAGATGGGCCCTGCGACGCCTCATACGGTACGCCTCATACTGGACATCGTCCCAAGTCTCCCAGATACACCTTCTGCCAGTGATGAACATCAGTGTACAGCGGTAGTACAAGGAGGCGCCTTGAGACATTCAAATCTCTATTTTTGTACATATCAACTAAAATTAAGCACCCCAGTTTGTAGGAACGCTTAAACATTAACAATGGGACTAGTTGATGAAACATACATTAACAAAGAGAAGCACTTTCTTTATCTACATTGGAAATGAAATGATAGAGATGACACTCGCTCTATTTTAACTATATTATTACTTCATTTTATCAGTGACACTAGGGTCGAGCAGGTGGCAAACAAGGTGTACCGTGCGTCGCAAGGATGGAGGCCGGGGGTGCTTAGACTGGGATGCTGAAGCTGGCTCTTTCAGTCACCAACATGGATGATTCAATTCATGGGACCTTTTGGTGCAGTTCACCTAAAATGAAGCAATGTCCCGTGAGCTAGCAGCTTCTTCAATTTTACCAGTGGACCAGGGCAGTTGCATTTCTAACGAAAAAACCAACTTATCTTAATGGGAAATTTTAGCAGGACATGTAAAGAAGTGCCATTGATTCATATTACTGGAGGCATTACATTGAAAACAACATTAGTTTAACATGTCCTTACTTTTAACAGTGCAACTGCTACATTTTACCAGTGGCATTACATAAGAGTGGCTCTGGGCAACAAACATCAGAAGAGGATATCTGGGTTGGTCCTATTTTTGTTCGGTATAGCCACCTTATACTATGTGAGGCTAGAAAATCTAGTGCTGGACTTACTCTGTTGACTTGTCCCCCAGTCCCCACTTTCTTTCCTTTTTGAACCAATCGATCGGGTTTATATTGAGTTTGTACTGCATTTCCTTTTATTTCCCTATTAGACCTAGAGACCAGTTGGATAGCCAGTCTCTGCTACTTTTTGCCCCCATTATTTCCTCTTTCGACCAAGTCCTAGATTCAGGTAACAAATCCTCCCCCACCCCCACCCCCTTTCTTCCTTGTTTGAACCAAGTAGTACAAGATTCGAGTGCATGAACTAGTTTTACCTCTTAAACGTAAAAAATAGGTGGTTTTCAAACAACCAATCGATCCTATCTACGAGGGGCCCTGAGAAATAGTAAAAGATACAAATGCAGCGACGTCAGGAGCTCGGGAAGTAGAGCAAGGCCGGTTTCGAAGGAAGTTATACCTGATGGTCGCCGGGATGTCGCTAGGTGGGAGGCGGGAGGCCGGATCTGCCCACACTATGGCAGCGAGAAAGAAGGGGTAGGAGGCCCTCCCTCTCCAGCGGTGCTTGGGAGAGAACGGCAAGGCAGGCTGATCGGGACGCGCCCAATAGTGGGTAAGAGCTGTCGCCGAGGACGACCGCGTGAACGTTGCACATTCTCACCTTCCCCGGCGGAGAGGACCCGGCTGGATCTGTGACCAGCGGTGAGCAGAGAGAGAGAGACAGTGTGGCCACCGCTGTCGTGTTTAGATCTAGAGAGGCCGAGATAGTGTGAAGAGAGCAACACTAGCAAGCCAGCGCGGAGGCTCCTGCCTATATGGTGGAGTAGTACTAGTTTTCTTTTGTCTACCGGAGCCGGCTTGACCTCGTCAATGACTGTCGAGAAGTCTTCATGCACGTGGCCCGAAGGTGCAGTTGTCGTCATTTTGATCTGAAGCGTCAGATTATAACATATAACACGAAAAATGCCACATGGCAAGAAATCATAACCTCACTGCCCAAAGGAGACAACATGAATCCCGACAGACAAACTAGACGAGGAAAAAAGCTCAAATTAAAGATAAACTCGTAGAAAAGGGGTCCATCGATAGATGTCCTAATTAACATAGCCGGCTTGATCTAGATGGCAACCGAGTAGTCACTGTTCGTGCATGTGCCCCCAATGACTAGCCCAACTCAGTTGTCGCTGTTTAACCCTCGCAGTGATCCGAAGCACATGACACCTAATTTTGCGAGATGACAAGAAACCATTTTTTAGATTTCTCACCACAACTACAACCATGTACAACACAGCCTGCACGATATGTCGACGATAGCCAATCTAGGCGTGTCTGCTGGAGTCTGGTCACATGCATGGACGGACTGATCTTCCGTGTCTTGGAGGGATCGTCCAGGAAACAACGTAGTACAACACTTCTCTAGTACTACCGCTTGTCTCCCTCTTCTATTAAGTCACCCGACTTGTGGGGCCGGGGAGTGTGCCTATGGTCAGTTCTCAATTGTCGTCCCACATATGTGTGCAAACGCAATATGACGCGCGTTCCATTCGGAGACCAGCGTGCCAGACCGACCAACCGTGTGGGGTGCAACGCGAACGCGACGGGCATGCTGTATACTCCGTACATGTGTACCGCCATTTTCTAGATGCTTTGCTCATTGGCGCGGGTGCAATCCATGGATACAAAATTAGTATACTATATACTATTTAAAAGTCGAGGGCGGGGCTTTTCCTGCGCGGTAGGCGGCGGGGAAGTTCCGCCTAGTCGGTTCGATAGAGACGCGAGAAGACGAGGGAGTAGGCTGTTGCAAACGTAGGGCTGTGTGATTTCACAGCGAGTTACTGCTGGACAGGTGTCCCCCCGTGATTTGACTTGCCATTGTCATTTTAACTTCGGCGCTACGACCGGCATGAGTCTCCCGATTCCTGACCACGTCCATACAGGTACCTCTCCCAATGCTCCACCATGTAGTAGAGGCTGGCTCTTGCATGAGAGCCCACTTCTCCACTTTTTCCTTGCCTCTCTTTCCTCCACATATGTAAAAATGCCATGTAAAGTGCACTATTGTACTTACTTTTACTTGCTCCTCTAGGTGCTTAAGCTTGCCACATAGGCATAAAGTCTGATGTGGCAAGTTAATCAAGAAGATAGCCTAACGCGCAGTGTTAAATCTCCAAGGGTGCGACCGCATGAGCAACGCGACGGTCGTGGTAGGCGCGACCATGATAGGGGCTGCTGGCAGCCCTTGGATCTGAGATCAAACGGTCGCATGCTAAGTTGCTGAAAATTTGCAGAATAACCCTCCAGGATAGGATATTCACCCATAGGTCTAGAATCACGCCATGCAACCGTTCAATCTCAGATCCAAGGGCTCTCGGAAGCCCGTATCATGGGAGAATGGAAAGCCACTACCCTGCCGTTTGCACGCTGGCAGTTCGCTCCTACTCGTCCCCGCACGTCCTTCAATACTACGGCGGTTCGCTCCTAGTCGTCTCGTCCATTCACATTACGGAAGTTCCACTAATCCTAACCCTCCTCCCAAATCCATGGCGTCCCAAATCTCCCTGATCGGCTATGAGTACAAGGTTAGAACCATCATCGGCCATGAGTTCGACGTCATCTACACCTATTCTTCCGCGACGGTGAAAGGATGCCTTTCTCGCTTCAGACACATGTTCGAAGACTCAGATGATGAGTGGGTCGCTGGGCTAGATGTTGAGTACACCACAGTCCTGGGACGAGAGAAGGATCTAAAGGACGAAGAGAGGAAGAAGCCCGCCGTGATCCAGGTTTGCGTGCATGACTTATGCTTGGTCTACCACATATGCCATGCCGACGTTGAGTGCCAGGATTTTACACTACTAGGAAAAGGGCTATAGATGGAATTGACACTAATAGCGCACCAGACATGTGGTGCGCCATTACTATATACTAATGGCACACCATGTGTTGGTGCGCCATTAGTGTGGTAGACACTAATGGCGCACCACGTCCACGGTGCGCCATTAGTATTTTTTTTTTAAATTTTTCAAAACTACTAATGGCGCACCGTGGGAGTGGTGCACCATTACTAGTTGAACTAGTAATGGCGCACCACATCCACGGTGTGCCATTAGTAAATTTTTTTAATTTTTTTCAAAACTACTAATGGCGCACCGTGGGAGTGGTGCGCCATTACTAGTTGAACTAGTAATGGCGCACCATGCCACGGTGCGCCATTAGTAACTTGACCCAAACATTCGCCCGAATGCACCCCCCCCCCCCCGTGGACCGCCTTTTCAGTTTCAAAAAAATAAAAGAAAATGATAGAAATGTCAAAAAAATAAAAGAAAATAAGATTCCCATGTGATATGTGGTCTAGTTGTTAGCAAAATTTACAAACATGAATTTTCGTCTTTTTGCAAAATCTCTCGAGAATTTGTAAAAATGGGCATAACTTTTGCGTACGAACTCGGATGAAAAAGTTTTTTATATGAAAAATCATCTACTCAAAAAGTTACATCCGAATTTAACTCGGGGAACCCCGTTAAACATTTTCAAAAACCTAACAGAAAAAAAGATACGGGGCTTTTAAGATCTAGAGAGGCAAAAAAATTCAAAAAAAATTCAAACTTACTAATGGCGCACCTGCCCATGGTGCGCCATTAGTATCTTCCCGGCTTCAAAATTCAAAATAAGTCAACAAAATAAAAAAAGTTACTAATGGCGCACCTGCCCATGGTGCGCTATTAGTATCTTCCCGCCTTCAAAATTCAAAATAAGTCAAAAAAATAAAAAAAAGTTACTAATGGCGCACCTGCCCATGGTGCGCCATTAGTATCTTCCCGCCTTCAAAATTCAAAATAAATCAAAAAAATAAAAAAAAGTTAGTAATGGCGCACCTGCCGACGGTGCGCCATTACTATGTCGTATATATGGCTGGGCGCACCTCCTCCACTCCATCTCCTCCTCTCCTCTCCTCCACTCTATCTCCTCCTCTCCTCTCCTCCACTCCATCTTCCCTTCTCTCCTCCACCATACTACCCTCCTCCTCTCCGGTGACCTCCTCCTCCTCTCTGGCGACCTCCTCCTCCTCTCCGGCGACCTCCTCCTACCTCCTCTCCTCCCCTCCCCTCCCCTCACGATTTCTCCTCCCTCCTCTCCGGTGAGCTCCTCCTCCCTCCTATCCGGTGAGCTCCTCCTCCCTCCTCTCCGGTGAGCTCATCCTCCCTCATCTCCGATGAGCTCCTCCTCCCTCCTCTCCTCCCATCCCCTCATGGTTTCTTCCTCCTCCTCTCCGATGCTCCAGTGAACTCCTCTCCGGCGACCTCCTCCTCCTCTCCGGCTATGTAGGCGAGCGCCTCTCCGGTCACCTCCTCCTCCTCCTCTCTGACGAACTCCTCTCCGGCAAAAGAACGTACAAGATCCAAAAATGGGAACAAAATTTGAAATAATATCGTGCAAAAAAATGAGCAAAAAAAACGAGCAAAAAATGGGCAAAAAAATCGCGATCCAGATCCAAATTCAAAATTCAAAAATAGCAATGGCGCACGGTGGGGATTAGACGGTGCGCCTCTACTATTTTCCCGCCTTCAAAATTCAAAAATACTAATGGCGCACCGTGGTCTATACTAATGGCGCACCAGTGGCCTATACTAATGGTGCACCGTGGCCTATACTAATGGCGCACCAGTGGTGTGCCATTAGTAAAAATTACTAGTGGCGTGCTAGTAATGGCACACCAGTGATGCGCCATTAGTAGGCAAAACTGGTGCGCCATTAGTAGGCCTTTTCCAAGTAGTGTTAAGGACTTCCTCGAGAGCAACCTAGTCAGATTCGTTACTGTAGACTTTGGTAACGACAAAGAAGTCCGGCGTCGGATAGGCCTCGTTGTAGGCAAGACCTTTGACCTCCAGAAGAACCGGCTAGTGTCCTCTCGTCAGCCTTCAATGCTGACCCTGGCAGGAGCCATGGTTCATCCTTCGTACGGTAAACTGGAGAAACCTCCATACACGTTTCATCGTCATGCATGGCAGCGGAATGTAATAGATATAGAACACATCCACTACGCTGCAATGGATGGCTACCTTTGCTTCAATATCTGCAAGGGTTGGATGAAGAGCAACAACCAAGTGTGCGGTTCAAGCAAACAAGTATCGGCCAAGAGGAAGAGGGACAAGGACGAAGTCGAGGACGTGGATGAGGATTCCGAGTAAGGTGGCAGTGTCTGTGCTCATGGTGGTTCTAATGTAGTGTCTACCGGAATAGTTGCAAAGTTTAATTTCAGGTGTGCTTAATTTAATTTGAGGGGTGTGTTGTGCTGAGCCCCCAGCAGAACTATGTTATGTTTCTTCTCGTTACTTTAACTCTTCAGTACGTACATACTAGTATTTCTTACATTTCATCTTTTAGTTGGTATAGTACTACCACTCGTTTCTTCACATTATATACGTATAATATATATGGCCAACATCATATAGCCTGCAGTTTAGTTGTCAAAGAATTTCAGGGTGCTTAGTTTTGTCAAAGAATTCCATGATGCTTAGAGGGTGCTTGGATCCAAGGGACTTATTTTAGTCTGACTAAAAATAGTCTCTTTAAGAGGCTAAAGTTCCAAGCACCCCTGACTAAAGAGGGGCTAAAACTAGTCTTGAGACTAAATTTTTTAGTCAGGGGTACCCCTACTAAAATGTGGATTAGTCCACTCTCTACTCATTTAACTCCTCTTCTTTAACATAGGCGAGTTCTAGATTGGAGGGTTTGGAGGATAATAAATGCTCACTAACTTAATTTTTAGCCTTTTTAGTATTTGGATCCAAGCATGGGTGAGGCTAGCATGTTTTACTCCCACTACTTTTATTCATGGGACTAAAACGTATCCAAGCACCCTCTTAGTTTTATTTGAGGGGTGGGTTGTGAAGGACACCATTATTGTGACTAGCCTTTTTAATAGTACTATATGCATAATTTGGCGACGAGCGCTCTCTATATGTACCACCTTTTTTTAATTTCAAGTTTTGCTCCATGGCGCAATCCATCGATATTACTATTGTACAAAAGTATACATTTTTAAAAGGCTAGAGGGTGGGGCAGTCTAGCTTGGTCAGTTTCACGAGAGGCGAGGGCCTTTGTGATTTGACGGCTCATTACTGCTGGAAGGCGGGGCCTTGTGATTTGACTGCTCATATAAATGCGCTGACGACCATATCAAGGAGGAGCAAAGAACCGTGCGGTATACTCAAGTTTTCCACCGGAGTAGTACTGCGACAGAGGAGCATGAAACACGGCAGCCCAGTGCCATATGGCGATAAAAATGATCTAATTTGCTAGTCATCTCATTGTTAGCATTGTTCTATTCATTCCCTAAAAAAGACCCATTGTTCTATTCATGCCTCGCAGAGAACGTGACACGTGTGGTGAAACACTCGAAGCAAAATAAGAAACACAGGAGCAAAAGAAGAAGGAAGATTATCACCCCAAATGATCTAATTCGCTGCAGAGTCGTAACTGCTTCTTCATCGCCTCCACGAACTCCATGTCCTTGCACGTCTCCTCCGCCATCTTATTCATTCTGTCCATGACGCGGGATTTCTCGACGCGAGCCTTCATCATCTGTTCCACAGCCACATTACGTACCTTGACAGTAGCCGGGTGCTCAATGCGGAGCTTCGCCAACTCCTCCTTTTGTTCCATGACGAGGGCCTGCAGCATCTTCATCGAGGAACTACTATTCTCATGCAGCTTCTTCAAGCCGGCGTTCTTCTCCTTCAATAGGTCGATCTCGTGGCAGAGCTTCGCCTTGTCCTCCCGAAGACACAGGATTTCGCCGGTCACCTTCTTCTCCAAGGAAATGCTCTTCTTAAGCAGCATCACCAAGCCGGCGGTCAACTCCCCCTGCAGATTGAGCTCAGCGGGCATGTCATCGAGGCTCTCCTTCAGCAACACCATCAAGCCTTGGATGAACTCCTTTTGCTTATTGAGGTGCTTATTGAGCTGATCGGGCATGCCGTCGAGGGATAACAACTCTAGCTCCGCCCGCTTGCATGTTCGCCTCCGCGGCTAGGGCGCTCCTCGGAGCCATCGCCTGCCCGTGAGAGATCTTTCGAGGTCTCTGCGTGGCGGCGAGCCCTTTTTTTTCGTAGCCTTGGTTGCCGCTCCCTTGTTACGAGTAGTTCTCGACCTAGAGCTCTGCTCACCGGCCATGGCAATGATGGACCAAGAAGAAGCACTTATGAGGAGGAAAGGTAGAGTAATTTTCGGTTAGGTAGTTCCCCTTTTTATAACCTAAGTACTAGCACTAGTACTAATACCTGCATAGTGGGAACACGTTCAGGTTTGGTACGTACTAGTAGGTGTGAGCAGGCTTTCGAATGTGATGGGAACAAGGTAAAGATTAATTGATGGTTTTGGTTTCGAGGCCCGAAACGGCTCCCGGTGAGTCTAGCGGAACATAAATTTCAAGTACTACACTGCTCAAATGCGTAAATATTATGTTACTGTAAAAAATTGGCACAAAATACGAAGGAGACCAATGGAAGTACTACTAGCAACCCACGATTTAACTACTCGCATGCGCGCAGTGGAGTAATAATGTCTTTCTTCTGCCCTCACATCCACTCAATTTGCATGCGCTGTATTAATTGACCATCAATGAAGTGAATGACTATACATGCGTCAAATTATCACATGGGGTGGATCTTGGTACAAAATTGTGTCCGCCCGTGTACCCGCGTGTGCGTGCGAGGGAATGAGTGTGTGCGTGGTGTGCGTGCACATCTTCGCTTCATGCATGTACCGCCAGTATGGCTCAGGGAGGACGAGTACATTCTTCTGGAACCAGCAGCACGTCACTGTGATCAATCCACGCAAGGAGGTCGCGACAACGCCTCCACATGTGCCATGTGCTTCATGAACTGTAAGAGACACACTGTGCAGCGTGCCATTGGTATTCTAATTTACGTGTTTTGCACATACTCGAAGTACCAGTAAGGTACACGTGCATTGCACGCATCAGATTTTGCAACCATATTATGAATAAATACCACACTATAGCATGTAAGCTCTGAGTCATATATGCCTGATGTAGCCCTTCGTTTAATTCTTATAGTTCATCTCATTCAAAATCAATTAGTTTTTATAAAAGGCTAAGAACGCGGGAATAGGAAAAACATGGGATTATAGTGGAATGTCATCTTGACTCCTATAGGATTGTACAAGTGTTTGATTGTGCATAGAAAAAACGCAGAATTTTTTCAAAGAGGGTTGAGTGGATGGGATGTTTCCTATGAAATCTAGTGCAAATGAATCATATGGAAAAATTCCTATGGTTTACAATCCTACGAATCAAACAACCAAGATAGGAAAAATTCCTAATGATTAGAATCCTCCAAAATTCCTTTGAGAATCCTTTGAATCAAAGAAGCCCTTAATCTATTTTATGATTCATGGAAATGTGCGTTCTAAAGCATAAAGTAAAAACAAATAATGGCAATTCAACTAGAAAAAAAGTTTGGGCAGTTATGATACGGAAGATTCTAGAACAAAAGAGAACCGATGTTGTTTTGAGGTTTGTGCATTATGCTTAAGTTCAACCATGGAGTCTGCTAGATTGTACATGTGGCAAAATCTGGTGGGGGGCTAGAAGATGGTGCGAGGGGCCGAGTGGAGGGAGACTATGAAGGAATGCACAAGTGCGAGATCGATATTTAGAGAGAGGGGGCGAACACGTGCGCTGTTGCGCGCAGTGGCGGAGCCATGAAAAATAAATGAGCTAGGGGGCCAAGCATTGCTAATCCTTTACGAGGAGAGTCAATTCATGAACTTAAACCATTTTTAGCAGCAATTGTCTAATGATCACATTCATATTAGCCTCGATATATAGTGATGTTAGGAGGGGAGGGGGCAGGGACCTTACTGCCCCCTGCCTTCGCCATTGTGCAGGCGTCTAAGAGATGAAGCGGAAGGCATGGATGATGAGAGGGGGACGTTGGATATATAATTAATGTGGGTGTATTAGCTATATATGTTAATCCTATATAGAGAGGTATAGATTGATCGATGTGGACGTGGGAAAGAGGGTGAGACCTCACTGGATATATCGATTAATCGGTTTGTGTGGAAAACTATGAAAGACCTAGCTATATACACACATACATAGAGGAACATCGATCGTTGCACATGCACGCATGAGAGATAAAGAATGCCCGATATGATGGAGAGGGGGATGTGTGTGGGTGTGTGCCTTCATGGGAGACCGACCTAAAGAAAAAGATTGCATGCGTGCGATGGATAATGCCGACTGGTAGTGTGTGTGCATGCATGTACGAGAGACTACTGTGTGGGTGTAAAAGAATAGGTGAGGTCATAATCAATGTAAAGTTGAATTCAAATATTTGAATAAGAGATCCTGATGTTTGAAACCCATGCATGCATGAATATAACAGAGATCTGCGCAGTGTGGTTTGGAAACGAGCATGTTGTAATGTATACACATTGAATAAGGTCAGACTGATTTGAATTTGAGATACCGATGGCAGACATCATTTGGCCACGTCGCATCCGTGCATGGACACACTATTCTAATTGGACATGATGGGCATCTTTCGCATCACATATCTATATCTATACCCCTATATATATTATATTTTATATTTTTTTTATATTGTGTGCGGGTAACTTTAACTTTGAAAGATGGTCATTGGATGAGGCGAATCCTATGGTCCAAAGATGGCAAATTTGAGCACTACTGGCCGTTGGATATCATCTAGATTCCACCATATTTCGCCACATGTATAATCTAGAAGACTCCATGGTTGAACTTAAGCATAATGCACAAACATCAAAACACAAGCACTTCTTATTTGTTCTAGAATCTTCCGTATCAGAATTGCCCAAATGTTTTTCTACATGATTTGCCATTATTTGTTATTACTTTATGTCTTACGATGCACAATTCCATGAATCTCAAAATAGATTAGCTTTCTTATAAAAACTAGATGATTTTGAATGAAATGAACTATAAGAATTAATTGAACATCTACATCATGCATATATGACTCAAGGCTTGCATGCTATAATGTGGTATTTATTCATAATTTGGTTGCCAAATCTCATGCGTGCAATGCACGTGTACCTTACTCTAGTCTAAATGGTGTTTGTGTGTGTGTTGTGCGGGTTGAGGTGCAAATTGTCTTTTTTTTGGGTACACGTTAAGCTTGTTCTTCCAAAATTTCAAGCCGCGCCTTGTTATGCCGAAAATTCAAGCGTCTCTATCTATCATGCTGCGAAACTCCCGCCTCTTCAACCCGCGCCTTGTTAGCCCAAAATATTTAAGATATACTATCTTTGTCTCGTTGTGCTCCGACAACTCCCTCCATCTCAACCCGCGCCTTGCTATTCCGAAATTACAACGCGCGCGAAAACTCCCACCTCCTGTGAAATCCCGACACGCGAAATGCTCGTGGTAACCCTGCACCGAAAGAACCGCCTCAAATCGGTGGGGGTACTTTCGTAACTAACCCCACATTTCAGACAAGCGCGTCTCTAGGCCATGGTTCCACACTACCATCCCATCCGCCCACCCATTCGTACACCGCGGCCGCGAAAACCCGCGACGAAACCCCACACCCTGCTCCGTCCGCCACCCAGCCGGAGCCTCTTCCCCGACGACGTCATCCACAGCAACACCTCAACGTGCCTCATCCACCATACCGGATGAGGATCCATCGTCGATCTCATCGTCCCGCCAGTTCAGCCACCCCGTCCTCCACCTCCAAGAAGCTGCCTTGACGTTCCCCTCGTCTTTCGCGCCACCTCCATTCCCACACCGCCGTCTTCACCGTTTCCTCGGATGAAGCTGCGGCCTAATCGGCGCCACCAAAGAGGTTGTACACTAATCGCCGCATTTTCTTCTTGATTCGATCTCACGGTGCTGCCAGCGCTCGGTCCCGAGCCGACAGGGCGCAGCTCCATCCACGGCGGCGTCGCCGGCCACTTCCTCCACGACGTCGCTCCCTCGGCGGCGACGTCCACATTAGTAGGAGGTGCCGCTGCTTTAGCTCTCGCTCGCGCTGCTGCTCTACTCTTGCTCTCGGTCCCCTGCCTGGTCTGCTCTTGCTATTACTCATCCTCGCGCTGCTACTCTCGCCCTTGCTCTTGCTTGCGATGCTGCTCCGATTTAGCTACACTTTAGCCGACTGAATCGACTTTTGGGTTAGTCGATTTTCAGGGGGTGGGGGGGGCTTGCCGGGGTGAAGGAAGAACCAGCCGCAGCGGGGAGGGGGGCTCGCCAGAGAGGTACCCCACTATCTATCTTAGGGTTCAGGATGGGGGCGGTGGTCGCCGGCGATGGCGGGGCGTTGGCGGAGCGGTGGTGTGGGGATCGCCGGAGAAAAACCTCGGCACGGGGGGGGGGCTAGAGGGATGGCTGGGGCGGCGGTGGACCGGAGGTAGGGAGTGTTTTCGGGGCGGGAGGGCGGCACACCGCCGGTCGTGGGCGCTGGGGGGCTGCTGTTTTGCCGGTGGTGGCTGGCGGCTCAGGGGGGTGGATGTTGAAGATGAACCGCAGGCCCTTGATTTCATATCCAACGGCTGCAAAATCAACAGACCAAAGATGAAAAAGTCAGTCGACCGACGTGTAGCCTCACCTTGCTAGTGTGTTCAGTTTCGACAGCAAAATTCAGTTTCGACAGTTAAGTTCAGTTTCGACAGTTAAGTTCAGTTTCGATAGTTAAGTTCAGAGATGAGCGGCTGATGTATTTTACATCTAGCAATTTGTACCACGACATGTTGATGCCGCTCCATGATAGCATGCCATGTTTTATTAATTTCAGACGAGTTTTGCATTTACTATAATTTCAAAACCATGTATCTCAATGTTTTGCTGGTAATCAACGGTGCCCCGGTGTTTGAAATTCATTCCGATTTCTTGCATGTGACCTAAGCATGCACCGAAGGACACATATTTGATTTTTCAACCAATTTATATGTACTGGAGCATGTGCATGTAGGTCAAATTTGAATTATGCACATAAAATGCATTGAAAACTCAGTTAATGCATAAAAATGTCCAAATGAACCCCGAAAAATCACAAAAAATCACACAACACTCCTGTTGTTCTATGTTGACACGACAAAAAAATTTGAAAGCAATAAGAGGCAATGGATATCGTTTCGTCCACAAAGGTGGGACGTTCCATACAGAAAACCATCATGCTTATTGTGAGAAGCTCCGGTTTGTGAGAAGCATATACCCAAACCTGCCCCAAATGGGACAAAATTTGTACCACGGCATGTTGATGCCGCCCCATGATAGCATGCCAAGTTTCACGAATTTCAAATGAGTGTTGGATTTACTAGAATTTAAAAACCATGCATCTCAATGTTTTACCGGCAATCAACGGTGCCGTGGTGTTTGAAATTCATTCCCATTTCTTGATGGGACCTAAGCATGCACCCAAGGACATAGATTTGAGTTTTCAACCAATTTATATGCACTTGAGCATGTGCATGTAGTTCAAATTTGAATTATGCACATAAAATGCATTGAAAACTCAGTTAATGCATAAAAATGTCCAAATGAACCCCGAAAAATCACAAAAAATCACACAACACTGCTGTTGTTCTATGTTGACACGAGAAAAAAAATTAAAGCAATAAGAGGCAATGGATATCGTTTTGTCCACAAAGGTGTGACGTTCCCTACCGAAAACCATCATGCTTGTTGTGAGAAGCTCCGGTTTGTGAGAAGCATATACCCAAACCCGCCCCAAATGGGACAAAATTTGTACCATGGGATGTTGATGCCGCTCCATGATAGCATGCCAAGTTTCATGAATTTCAGACGAGTTTTGGATTTACTAGAATTTAAAAACCATGCATGTCAATGTTTTGCCGGCAATCAACGATGCCCCGGAGTTTGAAATTCAGTCTCATTTCTTGCATGGGACCTAAGCATGCACCCAAGGACACATATTTGATTTTTCAACCAATTTATATGCACTGGAGCATGTGCATGTAGAACAAATTTCAATTATGCACATAAATGCATTGAAAACTCAGTTAATGCATAAAAATGTCCAAACGAACCCTAAAAATCACAAAAAATCACACAACACTCCTGTTGTTCTATGTTGACATAAGAAAAAAATTTGAAAGCAGTCAAAGGCAATGGATATCGTTTCGTCCACAAAGGTGGGACGTTCCCTACCGAAAACCATCATGCTTGTTGTGAGAAGCTCTGGTTTGTGACAAGCTTATACCCAAACCTGCCCCAAATAGGACAAAATTTGTACCACGCCATGTTGATTCCGCTCCATGATAGCATGCCAAGTTTCATGAATTTCAGACAAGTTTTGGATTTACTAGAATTTAAAAACCAGGCATCTCAATGTTTTGCTGGCAATCAACGACGCCCCTGTGTTTGAAATTTATTCCCATTTCTTACATGGGACCTAAGCATGCACCCAAGGACACATATTTGATTTTTCAACCAATTTATATGCACTTGAGCATGTGCATGTAGTTCAAATTTGAATTATGCACATAAAGTGCATTGAAAACTCAGTTAATGCATAAAATGTCCAAACGAACCCCGAAAAATCACAAAAAATCACACAACACTCCTATTGTTTTATGTTGACACAAGAAAGAAATTTGAAAGCAATAAGAGGCAATGGATATCGTTTCGTCCACAAAGGTGGGACATTCCCTACCGAAAACCATCATGCTTGTTGTGAGAAGCTCCGGTTTGTGAGAAGCATATACTCAAACCTGCCCCAAATGGGACAAAATTTGTACCACAGCATGTTGATGCCGCTCCATGATAGCATGCCAAGTTTCATGAATTCCAGACGAGTTTTGGCTTTAATAGAATTTAAAAACTAGGCTTCTCAATGTTTTGCCGGCAATCAACGGTGCCCTGGTGTTTGAAATTCATTCTAATTTCTTGCGTGGGACCTAAGCATGCACCCAAGGACACAAATTTGATTTTTCAACCAATTTATATGCACTGGAGCATGTGCATGTAGTTAAAATTTGAATTGTTCACCTGAAATGGCTAGAAAACCAATTTAATGTGTAAAATGTTCAAACGAACCCTGAATAATTCCAATTCTTTTATGACACACATATAGTTGCATGTTCACTCCAGATAAAAGGTCTAGCAATTCAAACACTATCCATTGTCATTGTGACCCCATTATGTAATTCAAATCAAGATGTAAAATCAAGTAGACCGCACACAATTTATTATCAGCAACCATGTGAGATTTAGTACAAAATATCTTGGAGCACCGGCGGTGTATAGTACGGCTATGGCTTACGCGAGAAGGTGCGTCGGCTACCGTCCACAACCTGCGTCTCAAGAGCACTAGCTCGCTCCCCAAATATCATTTCACTGTTCAATCGTCGCCAGTGAAAGATGGGCAGGTGGACCCATGTCGTGAGGGCTACTTCGGTGGCCCTCTCCGGTGAGAGCGCGACCGCAGCCGCCATGCGCATGCTAACAAGGTGCATGAGCACGGCCGCAATTTGCGACCGGGCGGCAAAGGCAGCCCAAACGGCCGCTGTTGCTTCTTAGGTGGTGGCAACAACATCTGCCTCGGGGATAGCAACTGGCGAGAGCGGCACAACAGCTGTCCGTTCCGCAGCGGCGGCCTTAGCCTTGTTGGAGGCCGCCCACGACCATGTCGATGCCGCCCACGCCCAGCTCCTGGCGGTGACTGCACAAATCGAACGAAGCTTCTCCGACAACGGTCGGCAACCCATGGCCTAAGAGTTGGCAATCGCCGAGAGCGTTCGAGCAGCCGTCCGTTCCTCCGCCGCATACCTTGCAACGACGGAGCCTGTGCAAGCCCAGATCGCGTCCGCCCACGCCCAATTCGTGGCGCCCTTTTCTGAAGAGATGGCGGATGCGGATGGCGAGATGCTTGCCGAGTATGGTGCGATGGATGCCATGGAGCCCCTTCCCTAGGAGACTGTCGGCCAGGAGCTGAACATGGAGGCGGCGGCAGATATTGACGAGCATGAGCCGTAGTAGTACTCTTTGTTTTGTTTAATTAAGAGCATCGGTATTTAATTTGTTAGAGTAATGTTTAGGTAGGTAGCTCTGTTTAATTGCTGAACTTGCTCGATTAAGAAGTGTGGGTGTGCTGTAGTCTCCTTTGTGTACCCAAATTATGCAATGAAGTGGATGACCACTGTAACCATGGATATTCGAACCAAAACTTTTGACGTTCAAACTCATCACACACGGGTTAAGCTATCTGAATTGTTTGTGATTTCCACATATCGTACACAATTCTGAATAAGGGACCGTGTCTGATGACACTTTGCGCGCCAGTTTTTTGGCTGAAGCGATTCCAAATTTTCGGCTTCCGCGGAAATATCTACCTCTCCGCCCCTCCCCCTTACCAAAAGCCACATTTCCCCTCTTTCCGCCTTCCTTTCCAATTTGAAACCATCACTCCTTTCTTGCAGCACCGCCGCCTTCTCGCTGGCGACCCTCCTTCACGCTGCTTAGCCTCCTTTATCCAAGCAGGTAATCCACACCCGACCCCTATCCTCCTACTCCTTCCACATCCCACATGCCTCGACCGCCGGCGCGATCGCGACACCTTCCACCCAAATCACCGGCCCCTCCACCAAATAAGCACCGTCCTAAGCCATGGTGCACGCAGTATAGCTAGGACCTCAAGGAGCATTTGGCAGCGGAGAAGCAAATCACGGCCGCACGCGTGGATGAGGTCGCGATGGCCGCCATTCGTGCCGACCCCCAGATCTTGGAGGAGCACCTTGCCAATTGCTAGCTATGCCCGTTAAGCATGCTCGGTTTACCCGTTGCGTGTGCTGCTCCTACCTTTCCTTCACAAAATCTAGTGAATTGTGCTATCTAATTTCACCATGCAATCTGTTGCTCTAGTGTATATGTTCTATATGTCGCGCAGTGTGGTGCTCACTTATTAACTGTTTTGTTAATTAGTTGTCGTCTTCAGTTAACTGTTTGGTTCAATTCTGCAAATGTGATGTTCAATTCTTCAGGCTGCAATTTTGTATTGTCTCCCATGTGAGAAATAAATCGAATTTATCTTTACAAAATTGTGGGTGCATTCTGCTATTGTATACCATGTGAGGAATAATTTGAATATGGATGTAGTAAATACATGAGAAACAAATACAATTGCTACAATTGGTTGTAGTTAACTGTTTGGTTAACTCTTTGATCTTCTATTAGGAGTATTATATTGTGCAATGTGGTGCTCAGTTAATGTTTGGTTCATTTGTTATGGTGTTTAATTAACTGCTTGGTTCAATGTTATATTGTGCAATGTGGCGCTCAGTTAATGTTTGGTTCATTTGTTGTGGTGTCTAGTTGACTTCTTGGTTCAATTCTGCAATGTGATGTCCAATTGTCGTGGGTAGAATTTTGTATTGTTGTGCATGTGAGGAATAAATCGAATGTGGCTGCACTTAATACATGATAAACAAATACAAGTGCTATATTTCCTAGTTCTTAATCATGCTTGGTTTGGGTAAATGGGTTTTCCGTGTGGCTTCAATTAATCTGATGAATCTGCAATGTGCTTATTTTTCATCAACATATTTTACTGATAGCATGCGAACCCTTACTTAACCTGATGACTAACTACCTTATCTGTGTTGCAGGGAAACAATGGGAAGCACTGAGGTTTACAATCGAGGTTAGCACGTGCATGGTCCGTTGTCTAAGAGGTTTTGACCCACTGTTCGCCCCTTTTTGCATATGGGGAAATGAGTTGTCCATGAATATCAATCAAATCAAGAAACTCAGAAAGATTGTTAGGATAAATAAATTAGCGACAAAAAACAACAAGATCTTTGTCTGCACAATGAAGAAGACATCAGTTCACTACAAGATGGTACTAACTATTATACCTTGACTTTTTTATTCCTTTGCCCCATTTCCAATATAGAGAAGATATTTATGCACATCCTTGTTTTCAGGCCTTTCCAAAGCAGTTCTCTGATGATTACCTCTCAAACCACCTCTATGGTCAGGAGGCGAGGAAGGTTTTCATACAACACCCACGGTTCAATATTGAAGTGTTCCTGAAGAGGTCGAAGGACGAACGGTCAATCATCCACAGGCACTGGCCTAAAGTTGCAAAGACCTTCAACATGAATGAAGGCTCAATATTCGCCTTCCGCTTCAGTAGTTTTCCAGATGAGATGCATCTGTCTATATACCATCTATGATGCTAATTTCGAAAGGTTCTACATGTTGCATGTGGAACTTGGTGCTAGTGCAGTTGTGTAATGGGGTAGTTGAGTGCTGAAGCTATATTATGTTGTACTCTGATGTATTTCAATTATGAAATTCTGCTTCATTAATATGTAAGTGAAATATATTGTGTGCTTAATATGAATGTCAATTAGATTAATAAATGGATTATTAATAATAGGGCAATTAGCTTGCTAATGGTGCCTGCTAATTGGTTTTTGCTATTACAAACGGTTGTTGAAAAAATACCGTGGGCGATAACCTCACGCAACACACACAGTTTCTAGGAATAAGCCGTGTTGGATCAATGAACAATCACACATGACTTTCTCTTGAAAACTGTTTGCGTTAGGCCACCTTGTGCAAACGTTTAGCACATAAAAACTGTGTGTCATGGACAGCCTTTGCCACACAGTTTCTTCTATGGATCATGTGTGCTACATTAAATAACGCAATTGATTTAATAGGAAAAAATTTGTGTGATGTACCGATGAACGGAAACGTTTTCCTTGGAGCGACTGTGTGGGATGTGCATATGAACAGAAACATTTAGGGGGGACTGACTGTGTGGGTGTACTTGCAACCAGAAACAATTTCATTGTATAATTGTATTTTTTAGCTCTACTGTACGTATTTCCATATTTGAGTGCTCGCCGGTCGCACACGACCTCATTTTATATGTACCGGTGTACGTATTTCCATATTTCACATGTATAATTGCATTTTCTTGAGCACTACTATACGTATAACCATATTTGGTCGCTCGCCGGTCGCACACGACCTCATTTTGCGGAGCGTGTGTGCAAGGAGGGAATATCCCCGACAGTTTCAGGGTCATGTGGGAAGGACCCCCCTATCGCCCACACTCGCTTGGCGACGGTTCCAGATGCCGTCGCGGAAAGGGGTTTTAAACTGTTTGTTTAGGACCGACGCGCACCAGTGACATATGTACCTAAAAGCACCAAGTTAATATTAGAAGCTAAATAGCAATTGCACAATGATCTAGTACAACACTCTTTTATAATACTCTCTCCGTTCCTAAATATTTGTCTTTCTAGCGATTCCAACAAGTGGCTACATATGCAGCAAAATGAGTGAGTCTACACTCTAAAATACGTCTATATACATCCGTATGTGGTAGTCCATTTGTAATTTCTAAAAAGACAAATATTTAGGAACGGAGGAAGTATCTTATAACATCCAATATACTCGCATATTAGATGAATTAACATCTTATATTATGAGCCGGAAGGAGTTTAGAGCATTCTTACAAATTATCGGTTGATTAACTACCGTTGTATCCATGGGTTACAGTTAGTTTGAGCTAGTTCGGGCTCAAATAGCCCTAAAGTATATCTAAATATGAGGGCTAGTTTGAGCTAGTTGCATCTATAACCCACCCAAAAAAACTATCCAACCCAAGAAGTGCTAATTGGGGCTAGTTCTCCTAGTGCATTTATCAAATTTAACCCTGTCATCCAAACAACTCTTTGGATGGAGTTAGTTCAGGGTTAGTCATGAGCTAGAAACTAATTCTAACCTCTAGCTAAGTTCAGTATCCAAACAGGGCTGTGTTGTTGTTGTTGCGGCTCTTCTACATATATCTAGACATCATTAGAACATTAATGTAACACTCTTCCTTGTTGCTATGTAGCCTAGGATTGCATATTTAGACATTAACTACAGTGCATGTTGCTATGTAGCCTCAGATTTATTACATATGGCCCTAGTTAACCTATAGATAAAGGGTTGCAGACATTTCAGTTAAAAGTCCGATTCACCGATTAGTCCCTTATTAGCCCCCGGCCTATATGGTACCAGCTACCGATATCCTAAACTGTGAGCATATATAAGCCATGGGATGAAACTAACCTCGACGGAAAACAACAGTCGTTCCCAAAATTATCCTATGTTGGTACATCGAGAAGCATGTTAAGCACAACAGGCTAAACATCAACCAAAATTATCCATGGCAAACAAAATAATCTCCAAAAGATAGCTTCAATGTGCAGGTTTAAGCATGCTAGTAAAGCAAAACAAGTGGAAAGGTGTGTTAACTTCAACAGGCCTAACATTTAACAACAAGCAAACATAGTCATTCCAACTGATATTGTGCTGGTCTAAGTACACTGGTTATTGTTAAATAAAAATGGAAAGGCCTGTTAACTACAAGATGCAGCAACCAAATGTAGTCATTCATAGTGGTATTGTTGAAACTGGTACTGATGAAATTGAACTACACAGTTCATACTTGCACATATAGAACATCACGTTGTGAATAACTGGAATAAACAAGGCATACTACGAACAACCAAAGATAGCATTTGAAACTGGACATATGCTAACTACAAACAACCAAACAATCAAAAAACTATAAAAGATGCATATGCTAGCTATAACAGGCTTAACAGCAAGCAAATGTATGCATTCCTCTTAGTATGTTTAAAACTGGATTGATGAAATGTACTGCATAGTAAATAATTACACATATGGAGCATCACATTGTGAACAACTAAAATAAACAAGGCATACTACAAACAACCAGATATAGCAATTAAAACTGGACATATTCTCACTACACTACAAAAGGGACTCGACAAAACAAATCATGGGTTTCCCCCTATGAAGAGGGACAACAAAACAAATCATGGGTTTCCTCACTTGTCACAAATGGGCTCGTTCCCGTGGGAAGAGCATGGACCCTTGGAAGAGCATGACTGTAGGGTGCCCTCCCTACTGTCGCAGACGGGCGCTTTCCCCTTGGAAGAGAAGATGGGCTCTTTCCCCTTGGAAGAGCCGGAGAGGGTGCCCTCCTCGTGGTCGCCGTCGATGATGTCTGACTTGGAAGCTGTGGATCCCAAGCCAGCGTCGCAGAATGTGTCCTTCAAAAATGACAAAAGGGGCTCGATGGCGATGTAGGATGGAAGATTGTTGACAGCGAGCCAGAGGAGATCAGCGGTGGGGCCATGGATGAGATCGACGGCGGTTGAACCCGAGGGGTTGGGGGTGGGCCACTTAACCAGTGAAATAGCCCGCCTCAGGCCGTCGCTGTCACTGACCTCGATGTCGTAGCCGGCGGCCGAGACATGCCCGCATACTCTATCCCGCTGCTTGAGTGCCCGCCGTCATTAATGGTCGTCAGCTTCCTCGGCGACGTCGGGCGAAGAGACCGCGATACACCTCTTTTGGGCCAGTCGCTCCTCAAGCTCCACGAGAAGCGTAGCCGGGCTTAGGTTGTGACGGTCTGGAGTGGGGGATGGGATTGGGGATCTATGGGAAAGGGGGTATTTGGCAGGCATCATCTAAGAAACTCAGGGCGGCCTGGGTATGGAGATTGGTGGGTAAGCTGCATGGGCAAACCAGCAGATGTTGATAATGGAGGCCTTGCGGCGACGGCAACAGTGGCGGCGGGAACCTTGCTAGGGTTTCAAGCGAGGGAGGGGTGTGTGTGTGCGTGCATGCCCAAGGAGGTTTTGGTGTGTGTGTGTGGAGGGGGGCGGGGGGTGTTTGAGGAAATGACGCGGGTACTGAAAATTTTACTACATGGGAGTCAAACGCAGGAGTGAAATGCTGGGGCTATTGAAAATTTTGATGATAGTGCATCACACACGGTCCAGAGATAACAACCGTGTGTTATGAAACAAAAAAACCCTCGAGGCGGGCAGATATTTTCTAGGGATGCAGGTGGGATTGGAAACAAGATACATCACACACGGTCCGGATATAACAACCGTGTGTTATGATACAGAAAAATCCTCGAGGCGGGCAGATATTTTTGAGAGGGGGAGCCTCGTGGAGCCCAATGTACTATGCGGATGTGTGCGTGACAGGGGCACCATCGTGGCACACTGTTAGTTTGAGTGAACCTGTCTATTGCTCATCCGACTTGTCTAATGTTCATAAATTTGGCGAAAAATGATGCGGAAGTGGGTCAGAACACGAACACACTTGTATGTGGACCAAATTTATGTATGAAAAGGGTGGTTTGATTTTCAAATACCAAATGCAACTTCGATGTGGCACCTATCTCGCAAAGCACATGGTATTGCTTGCCCCCACCCCCTCGTGTCGGCACGAAGGGAATCCTAAGCTATGAATGCATGCCCACTCCCCCCCAAACGAGGTTCACCTGGCAAAGTGCGAAGTAGCTAGCATCCCCCTCCTCCCTCGTGTCGGCACGAAGGGAATCCTAAGCTATGAATGTATGCGCCCCAACCGAGGTTCACCTAGCAAAGTGTGAAGTAGCTAGCAGCCCCCTCCCTCGTGTCGGCACGAAGGGAATCCTAAGCTATGAATGCATGCCCCCAAAACCGAGGTTCACCCTAGCAAAGTGCGAAGTAGCTAGCAGCCCCCCTCCCTTCTGTCAGCACGAAGGGAATCGTAAGTTATGAATGCATGCCCCCCCAACCGAGGTTCACCTACCAAAGTGCGAAGTAGCTAGCAGCCCCCCTCCCTCGTGTCGGCACGAAGGGAATCCTAAGCTATGAATGCATGCCCCCTACAACCGAGGTTCACCTAGCAAAGTGCGAAGTAGCTAGCAGCCCCCCTCGGGTCGCTATGAAGGGAATCCTAAGCTATGAATGCATGCCCCCCCAACCGAGATTCACCTAGCAAAGTGCGAAGTAGCAATGCCCCCCCCACACACACTTTAAGTCGGCGGGCCAGAGAGGCATATCTCACCAAGATGGATCGTAAAATGGACCCAGAATAATCCACCTTGGTCGTACAAACTCTCTCTTATTGTTGGTCAAAGTGATGGCCGTCCATGCGACCCCGGAGAAGGGCTAGCTCGCCAATAATCACGCAAGTAGCTAGTCCCCGAAGACAACCATTGCATGCGTGTGGCCCAAACATATGTATGGAGAGGTGTGTTTTTAGTAACAAGGGAACAACTTTGATGTGGCACCATGATTTCGAACTAGAAATCCCCACACTGGGTGAGGGTTAGGTTGACGATGCATATGTATGTTACACCACACTTCAAGCCAACGACAGGGATTCATGCATGCATGCATAGTATATGCGCCCAAACTTAAGGTCTGAATCTCACCATGACCTATACTACGATAACACAAACCAAATGAAGAATCTGCCATGGTAACCTATCTTGTTGTTGGTCAAGGTGATCATGGATGTCCATGCGGGCCCACGAATATATAGGCTTGTCGCCGATAACCACGTGAGGGGGTGTACCATTCAAAGGCAACCACTACATGCATATGTATGGAGGTGATGCATGCATGCATGTTTGAATACCATTTCACAACATTGATGTGGCGCGTGCGTCAAAAATCATACACTAGCTCCCCACACAGAGCGAGATCGGTTCATGACGTGTCATTGTACTAGCCACTTTGACTCGATGGGAGGGATTCATGCGTACACATGCATGTGTGTGGGCTCAAACTGTATCATGCATGTCATCCCAGAGCATGACCTATATATATACCGTATTACAAGAAAAAAAATAATCCCCTCCTAAGTCAAATTAACCTCTCTTGTTGTCAGGCAAAAAGTAGTGATGGACCAAACGGGCCCACAGATGAAAAGCATCGATATCGCTAATAACCGCTTAAGTGGGTGCGAGAGGACAACCACCACCACTTTGCATGTGGGCCAAACATTTATATGTTGAATACCCAAAATGCGCAACTTTGATGTGCCACATGCCTCAAAAACCGTAGACCATGCACCCACACAGAGCGAGATTCATGAAGCATACTACATATGATGGTCCCCTTGCCTCCTCTTCATCGCATACTATATGCTCCTGCCATAATATGTACAACCCAAAAGAATCCTCATCGATGGTAAAATTAATTAACCTCTCCCGATGTAGGTCAAAGTGATGCATGCATGCATCAACGATGGCCTCGTGGGCCCATAGATGGAAGCGTCACACGTGAGTGTCCTAGCTAGGATAATCATCGTGTGCATGCATATGGCCCAATGAGGTGTTGTGTGATGTTTGAATAGCCAATTTCACAATTTTTATGTGGCACGTGCCTCGGAAACCAAAAAGTTCCGACACTGAGTGAAGTGTACTTGTTCACGGACGTGTACGTATAGTATATATGCTAGTCCCCTCCCACCTCTTCGACGCGTACTATATACCACCATAACACAAATAAAAAAGATTCTACCTTGCTGGTCAAATTAACCTCGCTGCCGGCTGTTCGTCAAAGTGATGGACGATGACCTCGCGGGCCCACAGAATGCATCACATGCAACTATGAGTGTCATGTAGGACAACCCTCAACTACATGAGGCCAAAACATGTATGTATGAAAGTGTTGTGTAATGTTTTAAATAACGATTTCATGACTCTGATGTGGCACCGGCCTGCTTAACAAAACAACCAACCCACACGGTGGCTCATAACTCGTATTGTACTGCGAGCCGCCCGCCACCCCCAGATGCACACACCCACACACACACACACACACACACACCGCGAATCCACCACAACTACGATCCATGTGAAATTAGTTATACCGTGGTGAACATATGTTACCAAAGGAGGGACATTTTAATTTCAAAAAATCACAAAGATCATTAAGACGTTTTAGTACATTAATTGATTGATTTTCTCCGGTATAATGTGCAAAAATCAAATTTGAGCTATGTGCACACGTGACAGTGCACCTAAATGTATTGCGAAAACACATGTGTCTCACTGGGTGCATGTTTACTCCCCGTGCGACAAATTTCAACCATTGAGAATCTTGATTGTTAAATTCTAGTACATCCAAAACTTATTTGAAGTTCATGAAACTTATCGTGTTGTCATATGGACACCAATACAAAGTGGCATTGTACTTTTTTTCTCAAATTTGAGACCAGTTTTGATGTAATCTTTATCTAATTACAAACAGGAGATTATTAATAATCGGGAACCAATATCTCAAATGGATTATTTATTCGAACCGTGAGCGTTAGACCAAGAATGGATACGTGCCATGCTTCGGTTAAGCAATAAAGCGGCGGCATTAATCATCCAAATAGAAAAACAATATACGTGCCGCCACGCGACCCGTGTGCCGTGTGAGCAGGCGTGAGTTGACGGGACGCATGCGAGTAGTCCGCCGTGCAGGTAGACGGGGAGGCGTGCGTGCAGGTGTGTGAATTTACGGAGGCGTGCTTGCTCCGCAGTGTCACCGAGAGGCATGCGAGTAGTTGTGTGAAACTTTGGTAGGCGTGCCAGTAGTCCGGTGTGTAGGCTCATCGAGGAGGCGAGCCATCGGTTTGACCGCCGCCCGCCTCTCTCCCATAACTCCCACTACTCCATATTAATGGTGCGCCCGAGCGGCCGCACCCCCATCCTTGCTATCCTCTCACTCCGCTTGCATCCTCGACGCCGCTTTCAGTCCTCAAAGCCGTCAGTGTATGAGGATGCCACCAAAGCACCCCATCGGAGGGAGTGGCGACACCGGGGCAGCTAAAGCACCGGAGCATGGCGTGGAGATGGAGACAGAGGTTGCCGTCACCACCGGTGAGTTATCACTGCACCTTGACGTCGTCGACGGCGTCGAGCTTCCACAGCCAGAGGCAGAGTTCCACACCGACTCTGGTGACGACCCCGGTGATGACTCCGACGACCACTCCGATGACGACTCCGACGACGACAGACAGCTGGTTAGTCATCTATACCCATTTATGTGTCAAATAGATCATAGGGTTTCTCTGGTTACTCCTGCCTCCCCCGTTTTGGAATAGAAATCCTATGGTTATGTTCTCCCGATCCATTAAATCTGAGTAAGTTTTGTTTGATCCGTGTAGTGTATTGATTGTTTGAATGGTACAAGTCATTAGTACTTTCATCTGTGCAAATGATTTCTGCTAGTAATCCGACTAGGGTTAGTGTTCGTGCTAATAATTCCTAGCCAGGACTTGACAATTGTTTTTGAATGACCTACATATGTTTGTGCCATTATTTTCTTCAAGATTGGTATGTACTTAGACGACTATGCTTAAAAATCGAACCATAATCTTTGGCTATGTATAAATAAATAGCCATAAATTCCTAATCCTATTTTACAACATGTAATCATTGATTTGATGCCAATTTTTTACTATTTGTATAGGTGCTGTCTGACGATGTGGACAGCGAGGATGAAGATGTCCAGAGGAGGTAGAAGAGGCAAATCCCGAGGGAGCTTTATGTGTGAATACATAACATGCGTATTAGGACCTAGAACGGCGGCTATCGATGCCCATTTTGCAACCACAAGCTTCATGACTCGTGTCTAAGTGTTCCGGCGCATGCAAGAGGATGGGTCGTTGGCTCCTTCAAGCAGAATTATTCTCGCTGGGTGGCACACGATGCATACGCCGAGTTCCTGGAGAAGCCTTAGGATTGTGCCGGCATGTGAGATGAGATGTGGGATAGATCGAACTATTTACGCTTGAGTATGCTTACTAACGGTAGAACTATGTACTTTATGGTTGAAATATGCTTATGTATGTTTGTGTACACTTATTATCTATGTCTGAGCATGTTTAATCTATGTTTACTTATGTATAACCGTGGGATATGGATGCAACCAGTTCAGTTGATGGAATCTACCTCCGTCTTGGTTTATTGGTCCCCTTTGTAATTTGTGTTGAATTTGACCAAAGGTTTAACTGACAAAATGTTAGTGCAGGTCAGCAAAAACTGTATCGTTGGATGGGTATTTGAGCATAGTGTTCATTGATTTAATTTTTGGTGACATGCATAAACATTTCTTAGTTAAATATTTGGTCAAAATTTGGTAAAAATTACAAAGAGGGACCAATAAACCAGGACGGAGGTAGTACATCAATCACACACGGTTCCTAAAATTGGAACCGTGCGCAATGACTTTCATTTTGCCTATTGCATCAATCACACACGGTTTGCTCTAGCAAACCGTCGCCTCCAAAATTCTTTGTGGGACAGAAAACCCTCACCACCCAATTCAAAAAAGAAAAAAGAAAACCCTCACCATCCCCACGTCAAAAAACCCTCACCCCGCCCGCCACCCCGTCCGGTCCCCATTCACACCTGCACAAGCTCCTCTGCGTCTATGCCATGGCACCGCCTATCGCGGCGGTAAACACTTAGCTCGCCGCCTGCCGCCGCCGCGAGGATGCTGGCAAAGCCCACCGCATTTCGCCACTTCCTCTTGCCACCGCCTATCACCATCGACTTTCTCGATGCTGCTCGCGGTCGACCCAGCTCCACTCGATTGGGGAATCTGCCATACCGAGGGTTCTTTCTAATGGACGACAAGGTAACTAATTTAATGAGATATTATCTCATCGCTTATCCGATCCTAGTTCATCTACCTCCTTTAATCACCCGGCGGAAATTGTCGTGAATTCATTTTTATTGGAGCTGATTTGAGGGTTTTCTTTCATTCATAGAATGTACAGTGCACCGACACATCAGGACTTTGCGACCTCCGCTAGAGATTCCATCTCACCATACCAAATCACTTGAGGATGCGCGCGGTATGTTCAATCTCACCCTAAATCGGTTGGCATGGCCTACTTTCCTGAACATATTCTAAATATTGCTACATTTGGAAAAAAGGTGCCACATGCACCATATATGTCAAAGGGGATTCTTTCCCTCTTCTTTCTATATTAGGCAAATTGATGATGTATTGTTCTTTCAATTACTTTCATATTTCCATGACATCATGTTTACCTTATCTATTTAATTATAGATTTTTGTCCTTCAGTTTCAACTGCTGTACAGTTCTTTCAATTTGGGACCGTATTTGCATGTTACCATATTTTGTTTAACAATCCTACCATTTTCTGCCGCGCATCCCTTGCTATGAAACAGATTATGTAGTGCACAATCTTTCCCTTTACATAGATCAATACTGCACTGATGTCATACTGCACACGAACCATGGATTTACAATCATTGCTATTGTAAGACTTGATGAACGTGGTGACTCCTATTTTGGCACTGGCTTTTGGAAAGAAATTTCTAAGTTTTATGTAGTAAAAGCCGGCACTAAAATTGCACTACACATAAAAGGGCTTGGTCATGAGATATATGCTAACTTCCCCAACAAAATCATCCATCCAGACTTTGCTTGAAGTAAGTTTTCTTTTCAACTATCTGCATGTTGACTTACCCAGCAATGTCAAATGAATTGTGTAGTATTTAAGCAACCAATTGTTATTCCCTTTTCTTACTATATTCCTACCTAATAACTTCTAGTTACCAATACACTTTTCTATTGCCCTATTTGAACTAAATATTCCCTGTACTCCCATTTCTATCAGAAAGCGCCGCTGACAAGGAGACTCCGGAGGTGGAGAATGGGGTTGCCAACAAGCAGAGGCGGGGCGAGCTAGAACTGCAAGCGACTCCAGCAGTCCTAGACTTCATCAGCAGCCTCCTCGATGATATGTTGACAGTCAACATCTCCTTCCTCCCAATCAAATATGGGGCGCGGACAACCGTCCTTTCTTGGCGGTGGCGCCCCCTATGGAACTCCAACCCTCTTGACCTCATCGACACACACGAGCTCTGCCATGGTTATCGCAAAACCTTGGATGCGTTCTCCGAGATCCTCGACAGTCACCTTGGCCCAACCAGAGGCCTTAGAACGGGCAAGTTCAGTTCCAACGGCAAGGACTGAGCCAAGCTTGACGACTGGTTCTGATCCCCCGCCCTAGATCAGCTCGAGGAGCTCACTTTTGATGATGGGCATATGCGGTCGCTGCCAACGTCCGCACTCCGCCTTGCGCCCATGCTGCGCGTCGCCAAGTTCAGGAATTGCCATCCCCCCTAATGACGCGCCCACACTTATTCTACCACGACTGAAGTACCTCGAGCTCGTCGTCATCTGCCTCTCAAGCGGTGACATGGAGTGCTTGATCCGTGGTTGTATTGCACTTGAGTACCTTCATCTTTAGGCGATCAATGGGTTGAGTACCTTCCACATCACCTCCCCGATTCTCTGGACTATTTATGTGTGTTGCTGGTGCGGCAGGAAGACATCACAAGATGTGTACCATGGTATGCTCATTGAGGACACACCTGCACTTGAGAGATTACTTGTAGTTGATCAAGAATGTCCATGTTGGTGTCAAAACCGGAAGATCTCGGGTAGGGGTCCCGAACTGTGCATCTAAGGATCGAAGGTAACAGGAGGCAGGGGGCATGATGTTTTACCCAGGTTCGGGCCCTCTTGATGGAGGTAAATCCCTACTTCCTGCTTGATTGACTTTGATGAGTATAGGGGTTACAAGACTTGATCTACCACGAGATCGTAATGGCTAAACCCTAGATGTCTAGCCTGTATGATTATGATTGTCTCTATATATGAAACCCTCCGGTTTATATAGACACCGGAGGGGACTAGGGTTTGTACAGAGTCGGTTTACAGAAAAGGAATTTTCATATCCGTACGCCAAGCTTGCCTTCCACGCCAAGGAGTGTCCCATCCAGACACGGGGGAAAGTCTTCCATCTTGTATCTCCACTACCCATTAGTCCAGTCCATAGCACATACCCCATAATCCTGGACTCCCTCAGTAGCCCCTGAACCAGTCTTCAATGACGATGTGTTCGGCATGCAGGTTGTCTTCGGTATTGCAAGGCGGGTTCCCCCTCTGAATATTTCAAAGTAGTTGATCGTCAGTACTATATCTGGCTCTGTACAACAGTCATACCTCTGAATCACAAGGGCAGAATACAGATAAGTTCCATCTTCTGAAGATTTCACTGGTGAGACATTACGTCCGGCCATTTTATCATTTCAAACCGTTTTTTGGCCTCCTGTTTCGCCTTTCGAGACACAACCACCGACGACACGTCTTGTCAAAGCAAAGATCGTGCCCCCTTATTACGGGATTCTCATCAATACGGGTTTGGGAGACCCCACCGTGCCGTCTGCATGATCCCTTGGGAATAGGTGAGTTTTAAGGACTATGAGGGGGGCACTTGATATTCACGGCTTTATAAGAGGATAATGATCCATGTTTTTACCCCACGCCTTCTTCCTCAGCACTCCCATCGTCAAGCTCCAGCGCCTGAGTATCAATCTTTCTCCTCGCCCCCAACCTCTTCGGCAATGGCAGGATCTGGCTCCCAAGGCAAATGGATGGCCTCCTCCGTCACAGAGGAGAACGTTAAGGAGCTCCGGGTGGCAGGGTATTTGACTGCAGAGATCGCACACAGGCTTCCCACCCTACAGCAAGTCATCCCCTCTCCAAGCCCGGGTGAAAGATGGTATTTATCCCCCACTTCATCCGCGGACTAGGCTTTCCCCTCCACCCCTTCATCTGCGGTCTTATGTTCTACTACGGGCTGGATTTCCACGATCTAGCCCTGAACTCTTCCCTTCACATCTTGGCGTTTATCGTCGTGTGTGAAGCACTCCTGCGCATCCCTCCACACTTCAGCCTCTGGCTCAAGGTTTTCAATGTAAAGCCGAAGGTGGTCAGCAAGCAGCATGCAGAGTGCGGCGGTGCAATGATAAGCAAGCTCCCCAATACCATGTGGCCAACAGGAGCTTTTGTGGAAACCGTTAGGGCATGGCAACAAGAGTGGTTTTATATTACCGAACCCCGTGGCACCAAGTGGGCAGCCATTCCCGAATTCAGATCCGGTCCACCCATGCGGCTCGCATCGTGGATCAACAAGGGCCAGGACTGGGAGTCCACTGATGAGGTACTGGTGCCGCAGCAGTGCATCAAGAACATAATGGACAAAGGCACCGATCTCTCCAACATGATCCAGGTGATGCTCTGCCGTTGATGCCTCCCCTGCCAACACCGGAAGACCCATATGTGGGAATTCAATCCGGAGAGCCCTCGAACTGTGCCACATTTCTTTGGCATAACACACGAAGGGATCTGGAAGTTACTCTTCAAGGCCCTAGAAAAGAAGTGGCCCAGGAAGACAGAAGACATCAGACTCGAGATTGCGCATCTAATTCTCTAGTAAGCGTTATGTTTCCTAACGTAACCTAAATCCTTCAATCAAAGGGGCATGCTAAGTGTGAATTCCTTATTCAGCGCTGGACAACCAAGGCGGAGCGGATATGGTGTTCGGCTCCTCTGCCCAAAAACCTAGCCAATCCTCTATTAACGAGAATGATGGTCCTGGTGCCATACCAGGTGCCGGTGAATAAGGACAAGAAGAAGAGAGGGGGGGGGCGCTTCAGACGCAATGTCCGGAGATGCTGAACCCAAACCTCTCACGAGGGCGACAGTGATGACGAGGAGGAGGGAGTAGAAGATCCTCCTCGCAAGGGTAAGAAAAGGGCGGCCTCCGAAGACCTGGAGGCCGAAGCATCCTAGGGGAACATGATCATCCTCTCCAATGACTCGGAATTAGATGCCGAGGCCATCCCGACGCATCATCGCCGGACGAAGCCCAAAGCTGACTCGTAAGTTGATCAGGATGTCTCACATATTGTCAAATTCTTTATGAACTGTAATGATAACTCTAGGTTCTATATTTTCTAGTCTGGCCTGTAGTCTCCCCCAACTATCCTCATCCTCGGGGGACCTTCCATCGGAGATGATGGAGAGCGAGTCACCTCCATTAGCTTCCCCACCGCAGAAGGCGGATGACACCGAGGTGTCATCGCATAGGCCCTCCCCGACCCTTGAAGAGACGCGGGGGGGGGGTGATTTAATGGCACCAAAAGGTGATACCTCAGCTGCCGGAGGACTGGGGGGTACGGCCCTCATGAAGACCGGCAACGGGAGCCGCAGTCAATCCAACCCCCATCCGCGTACTGTGCCGGAGACCAATACGGCCCCGAAGTCTAGGGACCGACCCCTGTAGGAGAAAAGGGAGTTGCAGCCGCTGTTAATCCAGAGGTGCCGAATACCACGACGGACGATTTGCAAAGTGCATCCGTCCTAGACGAGCACCGTATCCTGATGGGTGTAGTGTCTGAGAAGATTCAGTCCGCCAAGAGCGGGCTGAATGAAGCCTTCTCCTGCCTGCTAGCAGGCTTCGAGGTACGCAATGTAATGTTTTTTGATCTTTTTTTACGAGAAATATGCATGTATGTAGATGTAGCCGCTGAGACTCCGTTCGGCGTTTTGAAAGAAAAGCGAGCAGAGGATCAATAATCAGTTGTCATGTGGTAACATGCTATTTTATTTGAAAACAGGCCTCTCTGTTAGCGGCGACTGCCCAGTCAGCGGAGATTTCCGAACTCAAACGGAAACTGGAAAGAGCCGATGAGGATCTAGTCCTTGTTAACATGCGGCTCGACCAGGAGCAAGGTATAAGATACATCTTGCTGTATGCATGTTTATTTATGTGCTTTTGTGGAAGTTGAAGAGATTTACTATGCATGGTTGTACAGATGTGCCGCCGCGGTGGAGACCCTTAGGAGTGAGCTTGCTCAAGCCAAGGAACAGGCAAGGGTAAGCCAAGCAGCTGCTGACAAGGCGACTGTGGGCTTAACGGCCGAACAGGTCGCTTGGCACCGTTTTGAGGAACGGGTGACCGAGATGGAGCAAAAGCTCAAGGATACCGGCACGAAGTGCGAGTCCCTGGAAACGGAAAACAAGGCGAAGGGGACCGAACTCGCCCAAGCCCTTCACGATACTTCGGAGGCGCGGTCCGAAGCCCGCGCAACACGCGAGGAGATCCGTCAAGCTGGACAAACAGCGGCTGGTAAGCCCTTCCTTTTACAGGCTAAATTTGGGGACCTAAAGTATGCCTTGCTTAATCGACTATGGAGTTCTCCAGACGTGTATGCGAATCTGCCGAAGAGTGCTGCAGATGCCTCCGACTTCTTTCAGGCCCAGGAGGGGTACGCGACGGAGAAGCTCTTCTGGTCACAGTTTGTGGGGCAGGAGCGCCCACTTTTGCTAAATGACCAGATGGCACAATGGGCGGAGCTGCATAAGATGTTCAGCACAGCCATGAAGGACGTCATACTCCGGTTATGGCCCACCGAGGCCATTCCGGCCTTGTGTAGCACCTTATCGATGCGCTGCCCCGGATTGACGCCGTCAATAGGTGGTCCTGTATAGAAGGAGCACATATGGCTTTCGCCCATGTCAAGATGCACTGGGTGAAAATGAATGCCGAAAAGGTGGTAGTTAAGGGTCCTCCCGAAAGCAAGTCCCACCTCACACCAGAGCGCTATTTTGAGGACGTGCTAAAAGGTGCTCGCCTTATAGAGGGACAATGCTCTAAGGACGTAGTGTTCAAATAAAAGAGTTCAAACTGTCCAGGGGTTTGTGTTATAAACTAAGTGTTTTGTAATATATTCATTCCTTGATGAAAAGTTTTTATCCTCCAATGCGGCCGTTTATTATATCT
Organism: Triticum aestivum; assembly: GCF_018294505.1. NCBI lineage: Eukaryota > Viridiplantae > Streptophyta > Magnoliopsida > Poales > Poaceae > Triticum > Triticum aestivum. Next base: position 268,445,699 of record NC_057794.1, read on the forward strand.
GAGAGTTCGCAGTCGTCGGCTTCAGCCCCCATGTAGATGCTAATGGGGTGTTCGGAATTGCACATAACTACACTTAACCCAACATCTTGGTCCTTGAAGGAGGTGTCAGTGCAGCGAACCAGGCAATCAGACTATTCGATTTTATTGCTCTCACTTAGCTATAGGAGTTTGACAATGGGTCTATTAGGTAGCCCTTGGTATGTATGCGGCTACCCGGATGTGGATGCGTTACATATGTGACCGGGAAATGGTCCTTCGTGTAATACAGAAAAATCTCTAAGGATTGTATGAATCGCCAAGTGGCTGACCAGCTCTCGCGGCATCATGACAGTCAGTTTTCTGCTTTCTCTACTGAGGTGATTAACCGGACGAACCAAAAACACAATCACAATAGTTCTCCCTTTACTACCCTAGCCGATCAGACGAAACTTAAGGTAGCAAGCACAGGAGCCGAGCAACCCAACTATTGACCAAAGACATGATTCGGAGCCGATGCATATAATGCTGAGCTCGGGACACCGAATTGTGCTATAAAGTTGTTTGGTCTTTTGTTTGGCAACGCACATGTTATCCTATAGAGCCCTGGCAATTTTGTGCTGAGGTGTGTGAGTGAGACAACTGTAAAGATGGAATGAAGTCTATAAGTAAAGACGGTTCCGAATAAGAATTTGTTTCACTGGGATCTGATTGGTACGTCAAAACGTAATCTTATACTAGAATTTATCGCAATCACCAAGGCCATTTTACATGTCAGGGGTCTAGGGCTGGGCGAAAAAAGCTTCTATACAGGTTCTTGAGTGAAGTTGTGGTTTTCACCTTCCTGTCGCATGTCTATGCCGGTTTCGCCCAAATAAGAAAGATTCCTTTAAAGGAATGGTTTTCGGCCATTTATACAGAATCGGGCTCGGAAAGAGTCCTTGTGGGTTCGAAGAATGAGTAGGTTTTGATTCACCTGTGGTAAAAAAAGAAAAGATGATTAAATAAAGGGGAAGGCCGTATAAGGCCGAACCTTTTTATAGGCTTGTCCGCATATTGCCTCCGCCAATGCCCAAGGTATTTTGAGTGCATAATTGTGCACGCGTGGTACGAATTCCGTGGATGTACGTGGCGGTCGACAGAGGGTAGGCTGCTAATTCAGCCCTAAAGTTGCCGGACTGCCGGCATGTGGAACTGACCGGTCTTGCATGGAGGAGTCTGGTGGCCTGATAGCCAAGGAGGTGTGCGGCTTCATAAGGCCGCTTTGTACTTCGGCCGTAATGGCCTCTATATGTTCCTTAGTACGGAGGGAGCTCTCCATATTTCCATTGATTGTAATTACGCCACATGGACCGGGCATCTTGAGCTTCAAGTAGGCGTAATGCAGGACTGCATTGAAGCGGGCAAAAGCGGTTCGTCCGAGCAGTGCGTGATAGCCGCTGCGGAAGAGGACAATGTTGATGATCAAGTCTTCGCTTCGGAAGTTGCCCGGAGAGCCGAAGACTACTTCCAGCGTGATTGAGCCCGTACAGCGGGCCTCTTTGCCAGGTATTACTCCTTCAAAGGTAGTTCTTGCGGGCTTGATTCTTGACAGATCAATGCCCATTTTGTGGACAGTGTCTTGATAAAGTAGATTGAGACTGCTGCCGCCATCCATGAGGACTTACATTAGGTGGCATTCGCCGATGATTGGATCGAGGACCAAAGCTGCCAAACCTCCATAATGGATACTGGTTGGGTGGTCCTTTCGATCGAAAGTGATCGGACACGCTGACCATGGGTTAAATTTGGGCACGACTGGCTCTATGGCATAGACGTCCCGCAGTGCTCGTTTGCGCTCCCTCCTAGGGATATGTGTGACATATACCATATTCACCGTTTTTACCTCAGGGGGAAATTGCTTCTGTCCCCCTGTGTTCGACTGATGAGGCTCTTGGTCATCATCGTCGCTAGGCGATCATTTTCCTTTATGTTTGGTGTTAAGTTCGCCTGCTTGCATAAAGACCCAACAATTTCTGTTGGTATGATTGGTAGGTTTGCCGGGGGTGCCATGAATCTGAAAAGGCCGATCCAATATTCCATCTAGACTGGATGGGCCATCTCTATTTGCCGTGAATGGCTTTTTCCGTTGACCGGGTTTGGAGCCGCTGAATCTGGCGTTGATCGCCGTGTCTTGGGCTCCTTCGTTATTGTTTCGACGCTTGTGCTTGTCGCGTCGTGGCTTGCCATTGTTGTCCCTGGTTTCGAAGGTACCAGGGTCGCTGGTGCTATTGCTTCCGCAAGCAACCATCTGTCTTATCCCGTGCAAAAACGGGTCATAAGTGCGGTGAGGGCTGCCATGGACTTCGGCTTTTCTTGGCCAAGGTGTCGGGCAAGCCACTCGTCTCGGACGCTATGTTTGAAGGCCGCAAGGGCTTCTGCATCCGGACAATCCACAATCTGGTACTTTTTGATTAGGAACCTTGTCCAAAGCTGTCGGGTCAATTCCCTGGGTTGCTGGGTTATGTGGCAAAGGTCATCGGCATCTGGGGGCCAAACATAGGTACCTTGGAAGTTGTCTCTGAATGCATCCTCTAGGTCCTCCCAGCTACCGATAGAATTTTTTGGCAAACTGTTCAGCCAGTGCCGTGTTGGTCCCTTAAGTTTGAGGGGAAGGTATTCGATGGCGTGTAGATCATCACCGTGAGCCATGTGAATGTGGCGAAGAAAGTCTTCAATCCATACTACGGGATCTGTTGTGCCATCGTATGATTTGATGTTCATGGGTTTGAACCGTTCTGGGAATTGGTGCTCCATTACTTCATCGGTGAAGCATAGGGGGTGTGCGGCACACCTATATCGGGTCGTGTCACGGCGCAGTTCGGATGAGGTCCATGTGCGGTTTTCGGCCGGGGCGTGGTTATACTTTCTGCGCCAGGATTGGTAACCGTCCTCTCGCGCGGGGGCGTGCCCCCGCGATCCATAGATTGATCTGGTCTGACCTGCTCTATTTTCCAGGTCCTTTCGTAGGTCATATGTGTATCCTCGAGCTATTGTTTCTCTGCTTTGACGGCGAGGTAGAGCGGGATGGTGTTCGGCTTGAGTTGTCGTTCTTCCCTGGCCACATGGTAGTTGATTAGGTCTGGCAGCCGTATTACATGCGGGTGGTACGGGCTCCAGTGCCTCGTCGTCCAATTGGGATAGCAATTTATGCTTCGGGTAACTCTTTGTTGGGTGTTCGAGTCCGTACTCTTCGCCCGCCAGGACATTAGTCCATCTGTCGTTGAGCAGATCTTGGTCAGCATGAAGTTGTTGTAGTATGTTTTTTAGGCTTCTAGCCGTAGCTATTAGCTGGCGCTGGAAGCGCTCTTGTTCGAGGGGTTCCTCTGGCACGGCAAAATCTTCATCGCCTAGGCTTACATCGTCCTTGGAGAGTGGGAAATAGTTGATGTCCTCCGAGTTGTTGTTCCCTGTTTGTTCGTTAGGGTCAACTTGCCCGTCCTCCCAATCATCATGTTCGGATGTTGGTAACTCTTTGTTGGGTCTTCTTGGTCTTTGGCATTCTCCGGAGTATCATTGTTTCCGGTGCCGGTATTGTTGTCCTTTCCGCGCCGTGATTTAGAGCGGCGCTACTGACGTCGATGCTTCGGCGGTATCTCAGGAGGTTCGTCCTCGACTGGTTTTTTCTCATCATCGTTGTTGCCATCTTTCGGAGTATCCACCATGTATACGTTGTTCGAGGAGGTGGCCATCCAACGTCCGGTGACCGGCGAGTTTTGGGCCTGCTCCTCTTCGGCATCGTCGTCCATACCGTCGATGTCTTCATAGGCGTTATCAAGCATGTCGGTTAAATCCTTGATAGTGGCTATGAAGTGGGTGGTGGGTGGGAAGTAAAATTCCCTATTTCCAGCCCCTTGTCCGGGTTGGGCATGATTCAAAAGCGGTTCCTCTGTGATGATGAGGGGTCGCATTAGGTCCAACGCCTCGTTTAAGGGCGAGGTTTGGATGGGGACTGAAGTTCCATAGTCGAACTCGCATGACGCGGACTTCGAGGGTTTGGAACTAATGTCTGGAGAAGAGCTCGACTTTGTGATGACTGCTGGTGGCGATATTCTCTCCGGATCTCTAGTATTGAGCTCCATAGCTGCAGAGAGTATGGCGGGATCTAAGCTCCCGTCTTCGGACCTGGTGATGCGCTCCAGATCTACAGCAGGAGCGGTGGTTGATGCCGTTGACCCTTGGAAGATCAAGTCTCCTCGGATATCAGCGACATAGTTCACATTTCCAAAACTAATCTGGTGACCAGGGGCGTAGCTGTTGATCTGCTCTAGATGGCCAACCGAGTTGGCCCGCAGTGCGAAGCCGCCGAATACAAAGATCTGGCCGGGGAGAAAATCTCCAGTGGTAGTGTTGTTGTAGATGATTAATGGAGCCATCGAGCCTTTTGATGGCGGCACAGTGGAACTCTCAATGAAAGCACCAATGTCGGTCAAAACTGGCAGATCTCGGGTAGGGGGTCCCGAACTGTGCGTCTAAGGATTGAAGGTAATAGGAGGTAGGGGACACGATGCTTTACCCAGGTTCATGCCCTCTTGATGGAGGTAATACCCTACTTCCTGCTTGATTGACTTTGATGAGTATAGGGATTACAAGAGTTGATCTACCACGAGATCATAATGACTAAACCCTAGATGTCTAGCCTGTATGATTATGATTGTCTCTACGGAGTAAACCCTCCGTTTTATAGAGACACCGGAGGGGACTAGCGTTTGTATAGAGTCGGTTTACAGAAAAGGAATCTTCATATCCGTATGCCAAGCTTGCCTTCCACGCCAAGGAGAGTCTCATCCGGACATGGGGGAAAGTCTTTCGTCTTGTATCTCCACGACCCATTAGTCCGACCCATATCACATAGCCCGGACGCCCGAGGACCCCAAAATCCTGGACTCCCTCAGTCCAAAAAGAATCAATGTCATTTCTGCGCCGAAATTGACAGTGGTGGGCTACTCGTCTGACAAATACTCTGAACTTGTTATTGGATCCACACCCGTTCAGGTACAACAGCCGCCTTCTACCTCTCCTTCTACATGTGAACATTATTTCTAATTTTGAAGATGTTTGTTCAACTGTCATTCAGGAAATGATTCCGGTAAGCTTGACCCCGAAACAGGGCACAGTGAAGGTCTTGGCACTAGAATCTATCGGCCCCAACCTGGAGCAAGTTGTTAGTTTCCTGAGATGCTTTATGTGCCTGGAGAAGCTATATATCGAGGTGATGTTCCTTTCCTGTTAAATGTTAAGCATAAGGGAGTTCAATTTGTGACACCTTTTTCCAAGTTTACAATGACAATGTACTACGATTTCTGAAGGATTCTTTTGGAGGATTTAAGTACATACATGCTCCACCCCCCCCCCCCATATTGGTTGCTTGATCCATATGGTTACAATCAATAAGCATTTCTCCTTTGGATTCATCTATACTAGTTTTATTAGGGAACTTTTCATCCACTCCAACCACTTGTGAAGAAGGCTACATTTTTCTAGAATGTAATCAAATGCCCATGTTAATCATGTCTGATCGAAGATGGCATGCTTGTGCATTCTACAAATCCTACAAACCAAATAGGCCTGTAGTAATGTTCAAAACTGCATGTAGGCACTAACACGTTTTCTTCTTTTGCAGATAAGATTAGGCCCAGTGGTGGATAATGTGCTACAATATAACAATCACGTTGAATGCCTAGATCTGCATCTCTCAGAAATTACTTTGAACTCCTACCGAGGGACCTTATCGGAGATTATATTCACCAGGTTCTTTGTTCTTAGAGCAAGGGTGATGAAGGAAATGAGGTTTTCCCTACATTTATTTTGCAAAAATGAATGGTTTGTTGATCAGCGCCGGCGCCTGCGGCAGAATGGAATAGGCTCCAAAAAATGCTAAATTTCATTTTGGAACTTCATATGACAGAGTAATCGGAAGTCATCGTGTCAACCCCATACATGATTCCTCAGTGGCTGACCCCTTTTCAAAAATTGTGAGGTTTCGAAACCAGATTTATAAGTGGTAATATTAGTTTGAACCTCTTTGGTATCCATGTTCAGCGGATCAGCGCGAGCGTTTGCAGCTGATGAGCTGAATTGCATTTCTAATATCAGTTTGAACCTTGTAATCTTCGAATTTGAGCCATATAACTGTGGAATTTTAACCTTGTAATATTTCGAGCTTTTGTTGTACAATCGTTAAAATGGCATCGTATGAGACTCCTATATTGGTAGCACTATTTTGACCTTAATGTGCAATGGTCTTATATTCTATTAGCCATTCTCGAATCTGTTTACCTTGTCGATCTCATAGCACATGATCTATATAGCTAAATCAACTGTGATCTTCAACATTATTGCACACAGTTGGTTTCTTCCATCGTCTGCCCTATAGAACGCAAAATTAATTATCACACTCGAGTGTCCATCATTACCCTTTTGTGTAACTTTGACCTATCACCCATGGGTAAACCTACGACCTAAGTCATTCCACACACTTCATTTTTACAAAGCTTTTTTCCAATAAATGCCCATGATTTGTCCCTCTTCTAGCCGATGCGTGGCCAAACTAGCCGGGTGAGAACCTTGCACGGTAAACTGCGCGGTAGCGCAGGAACAGGTTCACCGTCGATACATTTGGCGCGTCTTTGAGCCCGCGTGCACGGTCCGGTATTTTCAAACATGCACTGGAATCCTCCGCTATGAACGCAGTGACAAGACGTGCCGGTCGGCCAGCCCCCATTTATTACAGCGGCCAACCTTTCAATCACGCCCCACCATTGAAAGAAGCACACCCACCACGAGAAATTCATAGAGGGTATCCTGCGCGGCTCCAATGGCGCTTCGAGCGGCTGTCGACGACGAGCAGCAGTTCACCATGCGTGCCGTGGTGGACACCCATAGAAGGTTCATGGACCTCTCCGTGGTGTACACCAACGACCCGGTCTGGGTGGAGCACTCCATCCACATCATGGAGTTGTTGCTTGCCGAGGAGAAGTACAAGGTGGTCAGGTTCGACCTCGAGTACACCCGCACTCATGCCGGGTCTCGTCCCAAGGTCGCCGTCGCCCAGATGTCCGTGCGCCACCACATCCTCATCTACCACTACTTCCTAGCCACAAGGCCTTGCGAGCATTTCGCTAGGTTTGTCGACAGCCCCCACTACATGTTCGCTATGGTGGACATCACCAACGATGTAAAGGCGCTCAAGAATTCGGGCATCGCCTGCCAGAATCTTATCGACATTCAGGGCCAATACAAGATCTGGAGCAGTAAGGAGCATGAGAAGGAATCACTTGTTCACCTCACCGAGGCCATCATCGACCCCTACTACAGAGACATGAAGGATTTGTGTAGCAAGGACAAGCGTGCCTGACACTCGACCTGGATGGAGAAACTCAACAAAGCTCACAATGCGTACGCGGCCAAGGAGGCGTACCCGAGCTACGACATGTACAGGCGGATCATTAACATGAGGAAGTGGCTCCTTCCCCAAAACAGCCAGGGATCCAGCCGGAAGCAGAGCAATGGCAAGCGTCGTCGCAACAATAAGTAGATGATTAGATCCTCGTTTCTCCTACTGTAGTATGCATGTAATTGCTTACTTTGGTGTGTGGAAATGTTATGTGTGTAGTCACTTAGGTAATTGTATGCTTAATTTGGTTATGCAATGCCGTCTTTTTAAGTATATATGTTGATGCTCTATAGACATAGCGTAGATGTTGTGCGGACAAAGAAAATCACATCGCACATGGACTAAACAATGGAACCTGTCGGTGATGGTTTCATCAATCACTCACAATTGTATACCAGCAATCGTTTGCTCACAACACATATGACTTGTTAGCAGTAATCGTCTGTGTTGCTATCGGTCTCACACACGTTTCTGATTAAAGATCTATTTGTCGTGTATCACACACATCTTGTTAAGTTGAACCATTTATGTTCTCATCTCTCAATACAAACAGTTCATCCGAGTGAACCGCATGCCGTATATCGCACACACCTTGATCTGGCTAACCGTTTATTTTGTGTTGCCTAATCACAAACAGTTCATCCGAGTGAACCATATGCTGTATAGCACACACACCTTCATATGGCTGCCCGTTTCTTTTGTTCCTCCTCATCGCAAACAATTAATTGAGCTGAACCGTATGCCCTGCATCGCACACACAACTAAAATTTGAACCGTGTTTGATGCATCCTCCATCACAAACGTTTTGCACCTTTTTGACAGTTTTTTACACCATCATTTGTGATTATGGCATCACACATAGTTTCGTCGAAGGGTCTCTGATCGTAGTGTCGCTTTAGCAGCATCCTGCAGTAGTGATGGAAGTTATATTGTCATAGATCCTTCAACATGTGGTGCTTTCCCACCATATTTGCTAGCCAAAAATTCCGCACCAAGAAGAGATACTACTTGTGCATCCAAAAACCCTTAAACCCAAATCTTAATTTCAAGAGTCCACCATACCTACCTAAGGATTGAGTAAGGTCCTTCAAGTAAGTTGTCATCGGTGCAATAAGGAAATAAAAATTGCTTCTAAAAGTGTTAGATCATTTAGTGTAAGAGAAAATTGAGAATTGTATGAACTTGTGATGGCAAAGAATAAAAGCGACAGACTGCATAATAAAGATTGCTATCATAAGGGGCAATATAATGTGATGTTCTTTTGCACTAAGGGGTTGAGCATACAAACAAAAAGTGCATGTCAACCTCTGCTTCCCTCTGCGAAGGGCCTATCTTTTATTTTTATGTATTTACTTTCATGCAAGAGTCAAGGTTTTTCTCTCTATTCCTTTTTATTTTTCTCTTTTGGCAAGCATCTTGTGGTGAGGAAAAATCTAGGCACATATATCCAGTTGGATATGGGTAGCATGAGTTATTATTGTTGAGATCACCCTTGAGGTGAATACGTTGGGAGGCGAAATTATAAGCCCCTATCTTTCTATGTGTCCGGTTAAAATATTTCACTCATGTGTGTGCGGTGAGTGTTAGCAATCATAGAAGACTATATGATGGTTGAGTATGTGGAGCTCTTACTTAGATTTTGTTGAATAAGTTGATTTGCAATTGTTTGGTGACTAACAATATAGGTTGTTGAGTTTCAAGAGAATTCATTGTTTGAACCTAAACATGTGAATTGGTTGCTACTTTGTCATGATGAGTTTTATGATAAAGAGTTGTTATGATGCTAGGGAAAGTGATTGAAATTATCATTCATCAAACTTGTGCACTTTGCTAGCATTCACACTTCATAAATTATCTTTTATCATTTACCTACTCGAGGACGAGTAGGAAATAAGCTTGGGGATGCCGATACGTCTCTAATGTATCTATAATTTATGAAGTATTCATGCTGCTATATTATAATTCTTGGATGTTTTAATATCATTTTATAGCAGCTTTGTATCATTTTTGGGACTAACCTATTGACCGAGTGCCCAATGCCAGTTGTTGTTTTTTGCTTGTTTTTTACATCGCAGAAAATTAATATCAAACGGAGTCCAAACACCGTGAAACTTTTTGTGGATTTTTTATGGACCAGAACACATCCATTGGGCCATTGTAGCACCTGCGGGTGCCCCGAGGAGGGCACAACCCATCAGGGCGCGCCTGGGGGCCCAGGTGCGCCCAGGTGGGTTGTACCCACCTCGGTGGCCTCCCGCACCCCGTGCCTCGTCGCCCTATAAATTCCCAAATATTCCAAAAACCCTGGGGGTAACCCTAGATCAAAAGTTTCGCCAACGCAAGGCTCTGTAGCCATCGAAAACCAGTCTAGACCCCGTTCCGGCACTCCGCCGGAAGGGGAAATCATCAGCGGTGGCCATCTTCATCATCCCGGTGGCCACCACGATGAGGAGGGAGTAGTCCACCCTCAGGGCTGAGGGTTCGTACCAGTTACTATGTGTTTAATCTCTATTTCTCTCGTGTTCTCGATGGGATGATCTTGATGTATCAGGGGCTTCGTTACTATAGTTGGATCATATGGTGTTTTCCCCTCTCTATCTTGTTGTGATGAATTGAGTTTTTCCATCTTAGATTTCGTTGTTATCAGATTGAATACTTTTACGGATTTGAGAGCACTTGATATATGTCTTGCATATTAATACTCGTGGTGACAATGGGGTATCATATTGATTCACTTGATATGTGTTTTTGCATTCAACTTGTGGATTCTACAAAAAAAGACACATCCGTGACATTTTGGGCCGAATGAATTTTTTTTCTGTCATACATATGACACTTCTATGACGATAATTGTGACAAAACCCGGTATCATCATAGATGTGGTGGGCTCCTACTTCTATGACAAAAACTCATGACAGAAAATGGGCTTTTCGTCCTGGGCGGGCCGGAGACGCAGCTGCATGACATTCCTTGGGCCGTCCATGACGGAAAAACCCGTGGTAGAAGTGAGGGGGAGGAAAATTTCGGGGAGTTCCCGGTTACGGTGGGAGGTCGGGGCCGAGCGATGCACGTTTCTCGCATACACGTACGCGCGTGTGTGCGAGGCATTGGCTCTAACTGAACCCAAGCAAGGCATTGGGCTCTAACTGAACTCGAGCGATTGCACTTCAGGCTATGCGTTACTGAACCCGAGCGATTGGTTGATGGCTGTTAACTGAACCCAATCGAGCGATTCCTTCGCTACTGCTATTAACTGAAGCCGATCGATTGGATGAACAGTGAGCGTTGCGGGGGGGTGGGCGGTTGGATGAACAGTGAGCGGT